>NC_092053.1:40151799-40451799 GCF_003086295.3 Arachis hypogaea | reverse complement strand
ACATACGGAACGGAGTCAATGATTCCAGTAGAAATTGAGGAAGGATCGCACAGGGCAGTCCATTATAATGAGGGAGCAAACCCCCAACTTCAGAGGGAAGAACTCGACCTACTACCTGAGATCCAGGAAAGAGCTCGGATCAGGGAAGAAGCGCTAAAACATCGAATGGCTTCCAGATATAACCAAAGGGTAGTACCAAGGAGTTTCGCTAAGAACGATCTCATTTTAATCCGAAACGACATAGGAACAACTCGACCCGGAGAGGGAAAGCTGGCAGCCAATTGGAAAGGACCATACCGGGTCACAGAAGTACTCAGGAAGGGCTACTACAGAATATCCGAACTCGACGGACGGGAGCTTCCAAGGTCATGGCATGCCTACAACCTAAGAAGGTACTACAGTTAGAAAGGGTAAAGGATCTCACCAGTGGATGCGCTCTTTTTCCTGAAGCGGTTTTTTAATGAGGCACCAGGTCGAGACCCAGACCATACCCAACTTAAGAGGATGAGAAAAATCCCACATGTATATATTTGCATTTTCCTTTAAATAAAATATTATCTAGGTATTCTACAAGATTTCAAGACGCATTATTCTGAAGCATTCATCGTCCGATTATAAAGCTACAGGTCGGCAAAAAGTGAAAGACAATTTCACTGCACGACCACGATAAAGACAAATCGTCCGATAAAGGTGAAAACGCGATTCACCCAAAGGATGAGCTCGATATGGCAACCACTTTCTACAAATCGGCAAAAATGAACACAGAATAATGTAAGAAGTTATCGAAAGCAATCTAAAAAAAGAACCTGACGAGGTCTTACGGATAGCTAATATAATAACTTAAAGAGACTGGCCGACATCAAAAAGTCGGACCAAGTCAACCCAAGTTATCAGCGAATCCCTGGAAAGAGGTCTGGCCAACCCTATTAAAGAGGAATTGCTATAACTTAGAAGGGATCGACCTAACGAATTCGGTCCCCTACAAAAACAAGTTATAAAAGTAATCCCTGAAAGAGACCTGACAAAGGTCCAAGAAAGAGGATTACAAAATAACTTAGAAGAGATCGACCTAACGAAGTCGGTCCCCTACAAAAACAAGTTATAAAAGTAATCCCTGAAAGAGACCTGACAAAGGTCCAAGAAAGAGGATTACAAAATAACTTAGAAGAGATCGACCTAACGAAGTCGGTCCCCTACAAAAACAAGTTATAAAAGTAATCTCTGAAAGAGACCTGACAAAGGTCCAAGAAAGAGGATTACAAAATAACTTAGAAGAGATCGACCTAACGAAGTCGGTCCCCTACAAAAACAAGTTATAAAAGTAATCCCTGAAAGAGACCTGACAAAGGTCCAAGAAAGAGGATTACAAAATAACTTAGAAGAGATCGACCTAACGAAGTCGGTCCCCTACAAAAACAAGTTATAAAAGTAATCCCTGAAATAGACCTGACAAAGGTCCAAGAAAGAGGATTACAAAATAACTTAGAAGAGATCGACCTAACGAAGTCGGTCCCCTACAAAAACAAGTTATAAAAGTAATCCCTGAAAGAGACCTGACAAAGGTACAAGAAAGAGGATTACAAAATAACTTAGAAGAGATCGACCTAACGAAGTCGGTCCCCAACAAAAACAAGTTATAAAAATAATCCCTGAAAGAGACCTGACAAAGGTCCAAAAAAGAGGATTACAAAATAACTCAGAAAAGATCGACCTAACGAAGTCGGTTTCCTACAAAAATACAAGTTAAAAAAGGACGGGATGCGAAGATGCCAAAAAACAAAGGATGCCCAGCCAAAAAACTTTTTTATAAAGTTATAAAGGCCTCGAAAGGCCACCCACACTTACTACCCAAAAGTCAGCAAGCTACTTGTCTGTTTCTAAAAGTAATAAAAGTTGCTAGGAAAGCAACTAAGAAGAGTCAACATCTAAATAAAGAGTTCAAAAGGCCAAAAAATCAGACCATCTACACAAAAGTTATAAAAGTTTCCACAAAACGCCCACAAGCCGGGCCAACTACAAATCAACAGGCATCAGAAGTTTTCTCAGCACCATCAGGAGCTTTCCTCGCGGCATCAAGACCAGGGGAAGGAGGGCGAGCTTGAATCGGCACCACATCAATAGTCCCATCCTCCCGATTCAGGATCTGGCAATCCGAGTCAGGCACAGCAGGAGGAGCGGAAGAAGTCGGCGCTTTGGTGGAAGACACAAGGGGAGGAACAACTTCTTCATCATCACCCTCATCATCAGGGACAATCTTGCCATCTCGGACAACATTATCCAAACTGAAAAGGGTGAGATCGGCCTCAGGAGCAATGATCTGGACTTGTTCTTTCAAGTTCTCGTAAGAAGCAGTTACGCTACCAATGAGATGACCCTGGAGGTCGGCATAATCCTCCCGGGCGTTGTCCAGCTCTTCCCTCAAGCGCCTCCCCTCCCTATAAGATGTCACATAGCTTTCCTTGTGCATCATGGCTGCATCCTCAGCCAACCTCAAGGAAGCAGCCAGCGACTCAGAGCTCGCCTTCTCATTCTCGAGGTCCTTCTCCAACTTGGCCACCTTCACCTCGAGCTCCTCCTTCAACCCCTTCATCCGGTCGAACTCCCGTTTCGCCTCCTCCATAAAGGCCTTAGTAGCATGAAGAGGAAGGTTCTGGGCAATTTGATGAATCGCAGCCGCCATATAGGCCATCCTCACATGATTCTGAGCCATAAACTCCAAATGACGAAGAACGGAAACATCATCCATGGGAATGGTACCATATGGCCCAATCTGTTGATCTATAAATTCAATAGCGTTGAAGTCAGGAGCATTGAGATCAAAGGGCTCGGAAGTCTTTTGCTTTTTACTTGGAGGAACAGTGGGTGGAACAGCAGAAGAAGAAGGAGGATCCACTAAACGGACTCGAGGTATCGGGATCGCCTTCCTCACCCCGGGAGAGCTCGGCACGGCCGGCTTCTCACGAGGCTGAGAAGACCCCTCCCCAGCAGCCCTGGCCGCGACATTCCTGGCAGCAGTTGCCCTCTGCGCCCTTTTAAAAGCCTTCATGGACTCACCGTTCTTCATTGCCTCTGCAAATAAAATAGAAGTCAAGCTACAAAACCAACAATTCGAAAATATAGCTACAAGTATCATAAAATAGACAGCAAATGAAAACACAAAGATACCCAGTTCAGATTGAAGAAGGGAAGGATTGGTGAGAAATTTCTTAGTATCAAGATGGGGAGGCTGACCCCAGCGCTCCTCTAAAACAGCCACAAAAGCCTGCTCGGCCTCATCCAACATGTCCCAGGAATACCTGGAGACCCTGACATCTTTCTGCCACTCTAAGGGAAAGGCAGGCTCATCGTTTTCATCTAAGAAAAAGGGGCGAGATCCTTTAACAGCTCGGACTTTGAAAAAATAATTTTTAAAATCCCGGAACGATTCGTCAAACATAGAAAAGACTTTCTTTCCTTGGGCAGAATGGAAGGAGACCCAAGCTGACCTCTTTTTCACCACACCAGGCTTGGTCAAGATGAACAAATAGAAAAATAAGGATTGGGAAGCAGGAATACCAAAACCATCACACAACAATTGGAAAATTTTAATAAAACCCCAGGAGTTGGGGTGAAGTTGAGAAGGGGCAACATTACAAGACCATAACAGGTCGATCTCGAATTGAGAAAAAGGAAGAGTGATACCCAGCTGACCAAAGAAATAGTCATAAGCATAAAAGAAAGGGCGATCATCGACAACCCGAGTAGAAAAACAGACTCGCTCGCCAGAAGAAGGAGGAACAAGCTCATAGTTCTTCTCGTCACCAGAATTGCTACAAACACTGTGAAACTGCTTAAGCTGAGTGCATAATTCACCATCAACAAGTGAAACACACATGAGGACCATGGAGTCCACCCAATCAGCCATTCCCGCAGGGACCTAGGAGGGCATCTCAACAACGTTGTTTCGGGAAGACATGAGGTCAACTAAAGATCCTACAAAAGAAAAAAAAGAGCGTATTACTCAAAAACATCTCGGACCTGGGAAAAAACATCTCGGCTGGCAGATAAACAAGAGGGAAAACCCCAAAGCCTCAAAGATAAAAGCCTTGGGGCATCCCTTGGAGGCAGTAAAAAGGCAAAGGTTTTTAAAGTTATCTCTACAACCTACATCCCGGCGCTCATCAAAATAAAAACCGAAAAAGAGGGCAAAGGAAGCAAAAAGGAAAAAGGTCAACCCTTCTACACTTTATCAGGAAAGCATTACTCTTCTACCAACACTACTGTTACGGTCTATCAGAACACCAAAAAAGGTGCAAACTTTTTCAAAATCAAGGCAAAGATCATCAACAAAAAACAAACACCAACATGCCAAACAAAGAAATCGTCAAAAGACGCAACCTTTTTTACAGTCATTATTCCAAAAAACTTCAAATACAAAGGCAAAGCATCAAGTAATAAGAAAGGCAAAAAGATTCAGGCAAAAGGACAAAGAAAACTTCAGAGCCCGCATTACGACAGTAACCAGGCACAGCAAAAACAAAAGATCCAAACTTTCTCAAAACGAAATCACAACTTCATCATAAAACCAAAGTAACGAAGGAAGAAGAAAAATTCGAATGGCACTAACCTGGAGAAGAAAAAGCTTCAAGGGAAGGAGGAGACGTAGAAATAAAAGCCACCCAGAAAAAAGCCAAGCGACGCTGTAAGCACAAGAAAGTGGAGGCGCGAGCGAAAGACAGAGAGCAAGATGAGAGAAACAGAAAAACGAGAAGTAAAGGGAGAAATTATGCAAGAAGAAACAAAGAAAAGAAACCGTTTTTGATCGCGAAATTCAAAAAGCAAAGAGAGAATGAAGGGCAAAATTAATACCAATTAAATGCGGATATTAAAACCGCTTGAATTCCCAAAAAAAGCGCTAGTACAAAAACATGCGTTTTTAGAGGAAAATGTTCTACATTCAAAAAAGACTCTACAAAGAAAGGAATCGAAAAAATGCTTGAGTTCGACTTCGAGAAGGACCGAAGTCAAGGACTCGACCTCAAAAAAGACCGAGCTCAAGCAGGGGCACTGTTCATACCCTGGGTCGAGATAACCGACCTGGGATGACTGGAGATAAAGCGACCAAACTCTTCAGGTCTGACTATCCGACCTCTTCTCAAAGAGCTCGGCCAAATCGACAAAAGAGCCCAGTAAAGGGCCCAAATGAAGGAACACGATCCAAATCCTAAGGCGGCCTAAAAGCCTATAGAGATAAAGGCGGTTCCGCAAAAGATACGCTGACCTCAACACAAAGATAAAGATAAGATAAGATAATCAACTTATCTTATCCAACAAAGGTCACATCTCAACATTATAAATACACTGGAGCATCCAGGTATAACTCATACTCTGATTCTACATAAAACCTGCTTAATACCCATGCTAACTTAAGCATCAGAGTCTCTTGCAGGTACCCCCCACCCTCCGGTGGCCAAGGATCAGTAGTGCAGCAAGTCTAACAAGTCGGACACAACAGCTCTGGCCGCCACCAGCCAGCCAGACACGTCATCTCCGACCAGTACAGAAGATCTCATCCGAGATCGACCTCCAGTTTCAGGTAACCCTCAGAACAGTAAGCAATAAGGCTAGGCACCAATGGTTTTAATCTTGAAGCAAGTGTCTGTGGTGCTCCTGTGTGAGGGATTTACTTGGATGAATAAGCTCTTAGGGGTGCCTTATCACTTGGTAACTTGGGTTAACTAACCCGGGATTATCAGCTGAAAGTCCACTATCAAGAGTAACCCTCACTACAGAGCATTTAGTAACCCAAAGAGGTGCTGGACACCAAGGTCTCAAGAAAAGAAAATAAATAAACTATGTGCCTGTGGTGTGTATGTATGGGGGAGAGACTTGAGCAAGTAAGTCCTTAGGGGTGCTTCAACACCTAGCACCTTGAACCAACTGGTTCGGGAGTGTTGGCTGAAAGCTTATTTTAAAGAGTTGCCCCCTTACAGAGCGCTTAGCTTAAGAACAAAAATAAACCCTGAAATAACAACAAAAGGATCAATGAATAAAAGTCTCATGGGATGCAATCACAGTGAGTATTCTAGGACATGATAAAGGTCTGAAAGCCAGGAATGAACCTAAGTTGCTATGCATGAAACCACCATAAAACTAGGGACATGACTTCCACAAGAGTGACTCATTTCTCTTGGCATTCCATTCATCATTCTCTTGTTCCAGTACTTGCTTAGGGACAAGCAAGCTTTAAGTTTGGTGTTGTGATGCCAGGGTATTTTAGTCAGTTTCACTGACCTTTTCTTTACTGTTTTTAGGGTAGTTTCATGCATTTTCTTAGGAAATAAGCTAGTTTTGGGTAGATATTCACTTACATCTTGATTCAAGCATACATTGTGCACTTTACATGATTTCATGAGGATTTTGCATGAATTTAAGGACAAATTGGATGTTGCAATTCCCATGACTTGGACTAGAATTTTGATGCACTTTATTGCTTGATTTCAGGACAAAGGAAGCAAAGAAGAACCGCATTAGTAGCTACGTTAGTTACACTAACGTTAACACTAACGTGGAATGGGAGTAACTTGCAAAGTTAATGAGAAAAGTGATTGCCAATAATGCTCTCGAAGCCATCATTGCCCACGTTAAGAGTCACGTTAACGAAGTTAACGTGAACTCTAACGTGGAAGTAAAGAAATAGAGCCAACGTTAGTGACACTTAACATTATCACTAACGTTGGACCAAGATCATGAGTGGCCACGTTAGAGTCCACGTTAACTTAGTTAACGTGGCCTCTAACGTTAAGAAGAAAAAGGGGAAGCCAACGTTAGTGACATTCAATATTGTCACTAACGTTAGCCAAGTCACACAAAGCCAGGTTAACTTCCACGTTAACCTAGTTAACGTGGAAGCTAACGTGAAGAGACTAGGTGGTCGACAACGTTAGTGACACCAAACATTGTCACTAACGTTGGGATGAACACACACTATCCCCAAGAAGCCACGTTAACTCCAACGTTAACCTAGTTAACGTGAAAGTTAACGTGAAGAAGGGAGGTGACGCCAACGTTAGTGACACCCAACATTGTCACTAACGTTGGAAGAAGCCCACACATGCCACCATGAGCCACGTTAACTAGGAATTGGCTATTGATCAAGGAATTGACTATTGATCAAGATTTGAGAGATTGAATTACAAGAAATTGTAATTCAATCACTTAAGATTGCCAAGGAGATCAATGAGTACATTGATTGAGGAAGAGATGGAAATGAAATTGATCCGGAGAATACAACATCTCCTAAGCCCAATGAACTCCCCATTTCTGATCTTACCCATTCTCTTTAATTTCTGTTATTTACTCTTATGAGCAATTCCCCCAATTCCCATTTACAATTCTGCAATTTACCTTAAGTCATTTACTTTCAGCTCTTTAATTCTAGCATTTACTTTTCTGTCAATTACCTTCCCGCCATTTTATTTTCTGCAATTCTCAACTCAAATTCTGGATTCGCTCAACTAGAACATTCCTCTAATTAAAGTTGCTTGATCAATCAATCCTTGTGGGATTCGACCTCACTCTATTATGAGTTTTTACTTGACGACAAATTCGGTACACTTGCCGAAGGAAATTTGTTGTGAGACAAGTTTTCCGTTCATCATGGTATAAGCTAGAATTGATGGCGGCATTCATGAGAATCTGGAAAGTCTAAACCTTGTCTGTGGTATTTCGAGTAGGATTCAAGGATTGAATGGCTGTGACGAGCTTCAAACTCGCGATTGTTGGGTGTAGTGACAGACGCAAAAGAATCAAGGGATTCTATTCCGACATGATTGAGAACCAACAGATGATTAGCTGTGCTGTGACAGAGCATTTGTTCCATTTTCACTAAGAGGACGGGAATTAGCCATTGACAACGGTGACACCTTACATACAGCTTGCCATGGAAGGAGCCTTGCGTGTGTGGAGAGGAGTACAAGAGAAAAGCTGAAATAAAGAGGACAAAGCATCTCCAAAACCCCAACATATTCTCCATTATTGAGTAACATTGTTTATTTTATGCCCCTTGACTTTTACAATTAAAACTAAGAATTATTATTGATATTATATCCTAATTAAGAGTTACAAGATAACCATAGCTTGCTTCAAGCCAACAATCTCCGTGGGATTCGACCCTTACTCATGTAAGGTATTACTTGGACGACCCAGTGCACTTGCTAGTTAGTTGTGCGGAATTACATAGTGTGAAGTAATTTTCGTGCACCAATGACCATGGGATCATCGTGTCCTAAGATGATGCCAGCTGCGTCCTCTTTAGTAAAAGTAATTATGGGTGTTCATACCCTGGGTCGAGCTGTACAACCCGGGATATTTGGCGATAAAGCGACCGACCTCTTCAGGTTAGACTATCCGACCTCTTCTCAAAGAGCTCGGCCAAATTGCCAGAAAAGCCCACTAAAGGGCCCGAATAGAGGAACAGGACCCAAATTCAAAGGCAGCCCAAGCCTAAAGAGATAAGGGCGGTTCCCTTGAAGATAAGCTGACCTCACCCAAAGATAAGATAAGATAAGATAACTAACTTATCCTATCTAAAAAGGTCACTCTACACCATTATAAATACACTGGAGTACCCAGGTATAACTCATACTCTGATTCTACTAAGAACCTGTTTAATACCCATGCTAACTTAAGCATCAGAGTCTCTTGCAGGTACCCCCACCCTCCGGTGACGAAGGATCAGCAGTGCAGCTAGTCCCACAAGTCGGACACGATAGCTCCGGCTGCCACCCACCAGTCGGACACGTCATCTCCGACCAGCACAGAAGATCTCGTCCGAGATCGATCTATAGTTTCAGGTAACCCTCGAAACATTGGCGCCGTTGTCGGGGACCTGGAAGTCATCCCATCACCATGGTGGACGACCATGACAACGACCACGACTCAGATCTAGAGGATAGAACACCGCACAAAAACGTGGACACTACACTGAAAGATACACCGGAATCTAACGGGGACAAAAACTCATCAAATCCGGGAGTGATAGAAGCACTTCAAGATCGTTTAAAGCAACTTGAAAAAGAAAGCCAGCATCAACGAGAAGTTGGAAAGGATCTACAAAAAGAGGTAAGGCGACGCCGAGAATTAGAAGACAAACTTCTAAAACTCGAAACCGATCTCAAAGCCAAAGCTACTCAATCCATTCCGGAGGACAACTCTCACAAGGATCAAGATCCATTCACTAGGGAGATCATGAGGACCAAAATCCCTAAGGACTTCAAACTTCTGGATATGGCTTTGTACGATGGCACTACAGATCCCAACCATCACCTCAACAATTTCAGAAGTAGAATGTACCTCACCAACCCCTCAGATGCAGTTCGCTACAAAGCTTTTCTAACAACTCTCACAAAGACAGCAATTAGATGGTTCGACAACCTACCTCCGAAGTCCATCTCAAGCTTTGACGATTTAGCCAAAAAGTTCCAGGCCAGATTTTCCATCCAAAAAGATAAGGCTAAGCACGCCCCCAGTCTATTAGGAATCAAGCAAGGAGATCGGGAAAGTCTTCGCAACTACATGGAAAGATTCAACAAAACATGCCTAGATATACAAAGCTTACCAATAGAGGCCGTCATCATGGGCCTCATCAATGGCCTACGAGAGGGACCTTTTAGCCAATCTATATCAAAGAAATACCCCGTATCTCTGGATGAAGTGCAAGAACGGGCGGAGAAATACATCAACATGGAAGAAAATTCTCGACTAGGAGAAACCTCAAAATCCGGATTAACCTACCGAGACAAAGATAAAGAGTCCAAAAAGAAGGAAGATCGACAAGGGGAAAAAATTAAGAAATATCATAATTACACCCCTCTTCGGGTGTCCCTTGTGGATGTTTACAAAGAAGTCTGCCACACAGAAAAAATACCCCCAGCTCGATCACTCAAAGGCAAAAGAGGAGGAGAAAACCGGAACGAATATTGTGAATACCATCGCGTCTGTAGACATTCCACCAATGAATGCTTCGACTTAAAAAATGTCATAGAAAAATTAGTAAGAGAAGGAAAACTAGATCGATATCTGGCCACCCGAGACGATGAGCAAAGAAAAAGGAGGAGGGACGAGGAGGTTGGACGAACCGAGCGATCACCTCGTACACCAGAAAGACATGTTCATATGATACACGGAGGGTTTGCAGGAGGAGGAATCTCCAAATCATCTCACAAAAGATATCTCAAAGAAGTATATCATGTCGAAGGAAAGGAGGAAGCACCCGACATCCCTGCAATTACGTTTACCAAAGAAGATGCATCCGGTATCATCTCAGGACACGACGATCCCATGGTCATCACCATTATACTGGCAAATGCAAATCTCCACTGCACACTAATAGACCAAGGGAGCTCCGCCGACATCTTATTTAAAACTGCCTTCGACAAGCTCGGCTTAGAAGAAAAGGAGCTTAGAGCATACCCAAACAGCCTGTTCGGACTGGGAGACACCCCAGTGCAACCACTTGGATACATCTCACTACACACAATGTTCGGAAAAGGAAACCAATCCAGAACACTCAAAATAGACTACATCATGGTCAACGTGAGTTCAGCCTACAATGCTTTAATAGGTCAGACAACATTGAATCAACTCGGCGCAATAGTCTCCACTCCACATCTATGCATGAAATTCCCAACGGCAGAAGGGATAGCTACTGTTTATACCCTGGGTCAAGATGTCCGACCCGGGATGTTTAGTGACAAGCCGACCGACCTCTTCAGGTCAGACTATTCGACCTCTTCTCAAAGAGCTCGGCCAAATGACCGACATCTTCACAAAGAGCTCGGCCAAAACGCTACAGAGGCCCAATAAAGGCCCAAATAAAGGGACATAGCCCAATCTAAAGGCAGCCAAAGCCTAGAAGGATAAAGGCGGTTCCGTTGAAGATAAGCTGACCTCACCCAAAGATAAGATAAGATAAGATAAGATAACTAACTTATCTTATCTAAGAAGGTCACTTCTCACCATTATAAATACACTGGAGCACCCCAGGTATAACTCATACTATGATTCTACATAAAACCTGCTTAATACCCGTGCTAACTTAAGCATCGGAGTCTCTTGCAGGTACCCCCCACCCTCCGGTGGCCAAGGATCAGCAAGTCGGACGCGGCGGCTCCGGCCACCATCAACAAGTTGGACACAACAGCTCCGACCAGCACAGAAGATCTCATCCGAGATCGACCTCCAGTTTCAGGTAACCCTCGGAACATTGGCGCCGTTGCCAGGGAACCTGGAAGTCATCCCATCACCATGGCGGACGAACAGGACAATGACCACGACTCAGATCTAGAGGATAGAACACCGCACAAAAAACGCGGACACTACACCTAAGGATACTCCTCAACTTAACAACGAGAAGAATTCTCCAAACACGGGAGCCATGGAGGCGCTTCAAGACCATTTAAAATAACTTGAAAAAGAAGCCTTACATCAACGAGAGGCTGAGAAAAACCTACAAAGGGAAGTTAGGCGACGTTGCGAGTTAAAGGACAAGCTCCTAAAACTCGAAGCAGATCTCAAAGCCAAAACAACTCGATCCGGTCACGAAGACAGCCCCCACAAAGATCAAGACCCATTCACCAAAGAGGCCATGAAAGCTAAAGCCCCAAAGGACTTCAAAGCTCCCGACATGACTCCGTACGACGGCATATCAGATCCAAGCCATCATCTTAACAATTTTAGAAGCAGGATGTATCTCACGGAGGCCTCAGATGCAATCCATTATTCTCCATCCAAAAAGATAAGGCTAAGAACGCCCCAAGTCTAATAGGAATCAAGCAAGGAGATCGGAAAAATCTCCGCAGCTACATGGAAAGATTCGACAAAGCATGTCTTGACACACAAAGTCTTCCAACAGAAGCAGCCATCATAGGACTCATCAATGGCCTAAGAGAAGGATCTTTCAGCCACTCAATATCCAAGAAGTACCCAACATCTCTAAAACGATGTTCAAGAAAGGATGGAAAAATACATCAACATGGAGGAGAACTCTCGGCTAGGAGAGAGCTCAGAAACCGAATTCTCCTAACACAGGACAAGGATAAAGAGTCCAGGAAGAAAGAAGATCAACCCACTGAGAAACCTATCTCTTGTGGATGTTTAACGAGAAATACGCAACACTGAGAAGATCTCACCACCTCGCCCAATCAAAAGCAAAAAAGAGAAAGAGGTCAGACGAGTTGAAGGTCCACCTCACAACAAAGAGGTCGGACGAGTTGAAGGTCCACCCCACACCAAAGAGGTCGGACGAGTTGAAGGTCCACCTCACACCAAAGAGGTCGGGCGAGTTGAAGGTCCACCTCACACCGAAGAGGTTGGGCGAGTTAAAGGTCCACCTCACACCAAAGAGGTCGGACAAGTTGAAGGTGCAACTTACACCAAAGAGGTCGGACAAGTTGAAGGTCCACCTCACAACAAAGAGGTCGGACAAGTTGAAGGTCCACCTCACACCAAAGAGGTCGGACGAGTTGAATGTCCACCTCACACCAAAGAGGTCGGACGAGTTGAACGTCCACCTCACACCAAAGAAGTCGGACGAGTTGAAAAGGACAACGGAGTGCGAACAAGCCTTCCGAGATTTCAAAATTCTTGGGGGCAACCACCCATTCTTTCCAGACCATGGGAAAGTGAAGAACTCATATTATACCTCGCAGTGGGAAGTTGGTCAATAGCCTCAGCACTAGTCAGAGAAGACAAAAGTGGGCAACAACCCATCTACTTCATCAGTAAAGCTCTACAAGGGGCCGAACTAAACTATCAAAAGATAGAAAAAGTTCACCTAAGCCCTCGTACTCACCTCTCAACGACTCCACCCATACTTTCAAGCTCACACTATCAGAGTTCGGACCAACCAACCCATAAAAGGCATCCTACAGAAAACAAACTTAGTTTGAAGAATCCTACAGAAGACAGCTCGGATAATTCGGGGGACCCTAGACAAAACCAGAGAACATCTCGAACAATTCGGGGGACCCTGGACAAAAACAGAAAACAAATCGGTCAAATCGGAGAAAATGAAGTCCGACACATAGAATGCCCGAGCTGATACATTTTCAAAACCAGCCAGCACCAACAGCTCAGACAATTCGGGGAATATGAAGTCTGACATATACCTCAGGAGCAGAATGCCCAAGCTGATACATTTTCAAAACTAGCCAACCAAGGGGCAATAACAGAAGCCTCATCCGGGCTACATTACAAGACCACAACAAATCGATCTCGAAGGCGGTATAAGGGATGTACTCAGGGTCAGCCACAGTAACACGCATTAAAACTATGAAATCCAACTAATCAGACATGCTGTCCGGGATTTTAGTAGACATCTCAAAGACATAGGTCGACTATGGGCTACCATCAAACAACTCGGGAAAATAAGGAAACAACTCGGACAATAACAGCAAAACATCAAGTGACAGACTTGGTAGTAAAAGGGAAACCCCAGGACTCACACGAAAGTCCAGGGTCACCCTTTGGAGGCAACAACAGGGCAAGAACACAGAGAAAAGAAGTCGACAATCTACACCCAAACAGTCCGAACACCTCTCAAACAAAAGGTCAAAACAAAAGCTAGAACTTTTGTACAAAAGAATTCAGGCAATGATGAAAAGAAACAGGAACAGCAACCAAACCCTAAAGCAAAGCACACATTCTTCTCAAAGGCGAATGACAAAAGAAAAGAGACAACAAACGATCAAAGATGCAAACTTTTTGCAGAAAGAACCAAAGTTCTTCGGAGCAAATACAAAGTCAAAGCTTTACATCAAAAGCATGCCAACTTCCCTATAGCCCCACCAGAAGAGCTCCCATAAGTCCTCTGGGCATATCGGACAACTCCACACTTCACCACGAAGGAATCACCTTTCTGATTAGCTATACGGAATGGAGGCAATGATCCTAGTGGAAGTCAAAGAAGGACCGCCCAAAGTGATCCACTACAGTGAAGAGGCCAACTCCCAACTTCAAAAGAAAGAACTCGACCTACTTCTAGAAACCCGAGAACGAGGTCGGATCAAGGAAGAGGCGTTAAAACGTCAAATGGCCTCAAGATACAATCGGAAGGTAATCTAGCAACAACGATCTCATCCTAATCCAAAATGACATCAGAATAGGTCGGTTAGGAGAAGAGAAGCTAGCAGCCAACTGGAAAGGACCATACCAAGTTATTCAGAAGAATTGGGAAAGGTTGCTACAAAGTGTCCAACCTCGAGGGGCAAGAGCTACCAAGGTCATGGCATACCTAAAAAGGGCGCCAGGCCGAGATCCAAAAAGATTGCCCGACCTAAAAAGGTAAGTACTAACATGTACACACTCTTATCTTCATTTTATTGTTTAAAAGATTGCAGATTCCCTAAAAAGTTTCCTACCAAGACGCTCGACTACGGCAGATCGGCAAGGTGAAACACCAAATTCACCGCCCGATCACGACAAAGTCGGCAAGATGAAAACCAAACTCATCGTCCGATTACAAAGCGACAAGTCGGCAAGGTGAAAACCAACTTCACCGCCCGACCACGATGAAAACCGAATTCATCATTTGGTTTCGACAAAGGTCGACAAAGTGAAAACAAAATTCACTGCTATTTCAAGACGCATTAATCTGAAGCATTCATCGTCCGATTATAAAGCAACAGATCGGCAGAAAGTGAAAAACAATTTCACTGCACGATCACGATAAAGACAATCGTCCGATAAAGGTGAAAACGCGATTCACCCAAAAGACGATCTAGAGATGACAACCACTTTCTACAAATCGGCAAAGATGAACACAGAATAATGTAAGAAGTTATCGAAAGTAATCCAAAAAAGAACCTGACGAGGTCTTACGGATTGCTAAAATAATAACTTAAAGACTGGCCAATGTTAAGAAGTCGGACCAAGTCAACCCAAGTTATAAGTAAACCCTGGAAAGAGGTCTGGCCAACCCTATTAAAGAGGATTACTTTAACTTAGAAGGGCCCGACTTAACAAAGTCAGCCCAAAATGAAAAAGTTATAAAAGTAGTCCCTAAAAGAGACCTAACAAAGGTCCAAAAAAGAGGACTACAAAAATAACTTAAAGGAGACCGACATAACGAAGTCGGACTCCTACTACTAAAAAGTTATAAAAGTAATCCCTAAAAGAGATCTGACAAAGATCCAAGAAAGAGGATTACAAAAATAACTTAGAAGAGACCGATATAACGAAGTCGGACTCCTACTACTAAAAAGTTATAAAAGTAATCCCTGAAAGAGATCTGACAAAGGTCCAAAAAAGAAGATTACAAAATAACTTAGAAGAGATCGACATAAAGAAGTCGGTCTCCTACAAAGTAATCCCTGAAAGAGATCTTAACAAGGTCCAAGAAAGAGGGTTACAAAAATAACTTAGAAGGGCACGACATAACGAAGTCGGCCCAAAACATAAAAGTTATAAAAGTAATCCCTGAAAAAGACCTGAACAAGGTCCAAGAAAGAGGATCACAAAAATAACTTAGAAGCGACCGACATGAAGAAGTCGCACCCGAGCCAACAAAAGCTACAGCTTGGACTGACAAGAGAAGTCGGACCAACGAAAGCTACAGCTTGGACCGACAAGAAGAAGTCGGACCAACAAAAGCTACAGTTTGGACCGACAGGAAGAAGTCGGACCAACAGCTTGGACCGACAAGAAGAAGTCAGACCAACAAAAGCTACAGCTTGGACCGACAAGAAGAAGTCAGACCAACGAAAGCTACAACTTGGACCGACAAGAAGAAGTCGGACCAACAAAAGCTACAGTTTGGACCGACAGGAAGAAGTCGGACCAACAGCTTGGACCGACAAGAAGAAGTCAGACCAACAAAAACTACAGCTTGGACCGACAAGAAGAAGTCAGACCAACGAAAGCTACAGCTTGGACCGACAAGAAGAAGTCGGACCAACAGCTTGGACCGACAGGAAGAAGTCGGACCAACAGCTTGGACCGACAAGAAGAAGTCGGACCAACAGCTTGGACCGACAAGAAGAAGTCGGACCAACAAAAGCTACAGCTTGGACCGACAGGAAGAAGTCGGACCAACGAAAGCTACAACTTGGACCGACAAGAGAAGTCGGACCAGCGAAAGCTAAAGAAGGATCGACAAGAGAAATCGGACCAATGAAAAATGTGCGCTAAAAGGGACATAGCTTTGCCCAAAAAATCCACGGCTCCACGACAAGGCTATCGAAATTGTTCAGACCAACTAAAAAGCTTCTACCAAAGAACACTAAAAAGTTGTCGGACAAGTTAGCCCCAAAGGACCACCTCGACCAAGCAGAAAGTGGAAAAAACAAGAAGAGGTCAGACAGCAAGAGTACCAACACTCTACAAACATCTCACAAAGGCCAAGGAAAGGTCAAAAGACCAAAGCCAGAAGTGCTTCGCTGAAAAGTACGAAGTCTTAAAAAAAGACACTACTTAAAAAGCAAAAAGCACGGCCTCAAAGACGACGCTAAAAAGTCATCCAAACAAACTATGAAAAGTTGTTGGATTATGACTAAAAAGCCCGAGCAGTGAAGACAAACAAATTGGAAGAAGGCTGAAAAGACCTCTCAACAAACTAAAAAGGGGCAATACCAAACTCGCACAAGGAGAAACTACTTAAGATCGACCAAAGTCAGGATGCTTGAGCATGACTTCCCCAAAGAGATCAAAGCTCCGAAAGCAAGATCTCACGGAAAGGTCCAAACTCAAGCAGGGGCAAAATCGTACAGGTCGACGTCAGCTAAGAAGAGGCATAAGAACGATCTCAAAAAAAGAACAAGCCAAAAGGTTGAGAAATAACTGAAGGCTCAAATGTGCTTAGCTAAAAGGGATACAACTCCACTCAAAGAAGGCACAATCTCAAACAAGGCTACGTACGTCATCTGAGACTAAAAAGGTTCAATATAAAGAACACTAAAAAGTCATTGGACAAGTCACTAAAAGCCCGGATATCAAGCCGCAAGGATAACTTCGCCAAAGCAGAGGGTTGTCAACACAAAAGCAAGGCGTGATCCAGAAGGCAAGAATTGCAAAGCAATGAAGAAATAAGCCAGACAGATGCTTGAGCACGACTTCCAAAGAGATCGAAGCTCGATCTCACGGAAAGATCGAACTCAAGCAGGGGCACTGTTCATACCCTGGGTCAAGATGTCCGACCCGGGATGTTTAGCGACAAGCCGACCGACCTCTTCAGGTCAGACTATCCTACCTCTTCTCAAAGAGCTCGGCCAAATGACCGACATCTTCACAAAGAGCTCGGCCAAAACGCTACAGAGGCTCAATAAGGGCCCAAATAAAGGGACACAGCCCAATCTAAAGGCAGCCAAAGCCTAGAAGGATAAAGGCAGTTCCGTTGAAGATAAGCTGACCTCACCCAAAGATAAGATAAGATAACTAACTTATCTTATCTAAGAAGGTCACTTCTCACCATTATAAATACACTGGAGCACCCAGGTATAACTCATACTCTGATTCTACATAAAACCTGCTTAATACCCGTGCTAACTTAAGTATCGGTGTCTCTTGCAGGTACCCCCCACCCTCCGGTGGCCAAGGATCAGCAAGTCGGACGCGGCGGCTCCGGCCACCATCAACAAGTCGGACACAACAGCTCCGACCAGCACAGAAGATCTCATCCGAGATCGACCTCCAGTTTCAGGTAACCCTCGGAACAGCACAATAAAAGAAGATCAGAAGATGGCGGGCCGATATTATAACGAAAGTCTAAACCTTAGAAGAAGAGGAGAAGAATTCCACACAATTGAACTTGGTGGAGTTCAGAGGCGAGAAGAACTCCGTCCACAACCTGAAGGAGAAGTAGAGAAAGTCCAGATCGGAGACATCCCGGACAAAACAACTAATATTGGCACGATTCTAAGAGGAGACATAAAAGAATCACTCATACTGTTCTTACGAGATAACGTCGATCTCTTTGCATGGAAAGCTGCAGACATGCCAGGCATAGACCCTGAACTAATGTGCCACAAGTTGGCAGTCTACCCAGGATCTCGGCCCATACAGCAGAGACGAAGAAAACTCGGGCCAGAATGATCCCAAGCTGTTGAAGAGCAGGTACAAGCCCTACTGGAGGCAGGATTCATAAGAGAAGTCAAGTACCCACTATGGCTAGCTAACGTCGTCTTGGTGAAAAAGTCAAACGGGAAGTGGCGATGTGCACTGACTATACTGATCTCAACAAAGCTTGCCCAAAAGACCCTTATCCACTCCCAAGTATCGACACTCTGGTGGACGCCTCATCCGGATATAAGTACCTCTCGTTTATGGATGCATATTCAGAATACAATCAAATCCCAATGTATCCACCCGATCAAGAAAAAACCTCATTTCTAACACCAAAAGTAAACTACTGCTACATCATAATGCCTTTTGGTCTTAAAAACGCGGGAGCTACTTATCAAAGGCTAATGAATAAAGTCTTTTCAGATCATATCGAAAAAATCATGGAAGTTTATGTGGACGATATGTTAATAAAGACACAAAGTGAAGAGACATTATTGTCCGACCTGGTCCAAGTGTTCGACATTATAAGGAAGCATGGCATGCGATTCAATCCTGCAAAATGCACCTTTACAGTAGAAGCTGGCAAGTTCTTGGGTTTTATGCTCACACAAAGAGGAATCGAGGAAAATCTGGATAAATGCCAGGCCATACTCAACATGAAGAGCCCAACTTGTGTCAAAGAGGTACAACAACTCAACGGGAGGTTGGCAGCCTTGTCCAGATTTCTAGCGGGATCAGCAATAAAGTCTCTCCCCTTCTACGCCACTCTAAGAGAGAGAAAAAAGTTCGAATGGACAACAGAGTGAGAGCAAGCCTTCCAGCATTTCAAAAGATTCATGGGACAACCACCTATCCTAACTCGACCACGAGAGGGAGAGCCACTCATATTGTACCTCGCAGTAGGAAGCCGGACAGTAGCCTCAGCACTAGTTCAAGAGGACGACAAGGGGCAACAACCCGTATACTTCATTAGTAAATCACTACAGGGGTCCAAGCTGAACTACCAAAAAATAGAAAAATTTGCCTATGCGCTCATACTAACATCTCGACGACTTCGCCCGTACTTCCAAGCTCACACCATTAAGGTTCGGACCAACCAGCCCATAAAAGGGATATTGCAAAAAACAGATCTAGCAGGCAGAATCCTACAATGGGCAGTCGAGTTGTCTGAGTTCGACCTTCAATACGAAGCTCGGACAGCCATCAAATCACAATACTTAGCCGACTTCATTGCAGAATTTACAGACACCCCGGAAACCCCCACAGAATGGAATCTTTACGTGGACAGTTCCTCGAATAAGATTGGAAGCGACGCAGGTGTGATAATTGAAAGCAACCAAGGAACCCAAATTGAACTTTCCCTCAAATTTAGGTTCCCTGCCTCAAACAACCAGGCGGAATATGAGGCACTACTAGCTGGTTTAAAGCTGGCTAAAGAGGTCGGGGCTCAAAGACTCATTATCTTCAGTGACTCACAGGTGATCACTTCACAAATAACGGGGAGCTACAAAGCCAAGGACCCCACTATGAAAAAGTACCTGGGTAAAACCAGGGAACAACTCAGACAACTCCGGGAATATGAGATCCACCACATACCCCGCGAACAGAATGCCCGAGCTAACGCACTCTCAAAGCTAGCCAGCACCAAACCAGGAGGCAACAATAGGAGCCTCATCTAAGAAATACTGCAGAGTTCGTCCATCTTAGAAGAAGAAAAAGTCCTAGCCATAACAGGTCAGGATCAAGGATGGATGACCCCCATAATTAACTACCTCAAAACAGAAACACTCCCCACAGATGAAAAGGAGGCAAAAAGGTTAAAACGGGAGGCGCAACATTACACTATCATAAATAATACTCTATACAAAAGAGGGATTTCAATACCATTGTTAAAATGCGTACCGACTTCCAATACAAGGGAAGTTTTAGAAGAAATACACAGTGGCATTTGCAGCAACCATCTCGGAGCACAAGCACTTACCAAAAAAGTACTCCGGGCAGGATTTTATTGGCCAACTCTACAAAAGGAGGCCACAGAGTTCGTAAAGACATGTCCGCCATGTCAAAAACATGCCAACTTTCACATCGTCCCGCCAGAGGAGCTCATCAGCGTAACCTCACCGTGGCCATTCGCAAAATGGGGACTCGATCTTCTCGGACCCTTCCCTCAGGGATCGGGACAACTTAAATTCCTCACAGTAGGGGTAGACTATTTCACAAAATGGATCGAGGCAGAACCTCTAGCCAACGCCACTGCTCAAAGAAACCGAAAATTCCTATATAGGAACATTATCACAAGGTTCGGGGTCCCATACTCCATCACCACAGATAATGGCACCCAATTCACAGACACAGGCTTCAGAAAGTTAGTGGCCGACTTGAACATAAAACACCAGTTCACTTTCGTAGAACATCCCCAAGCTAATGGACAAGCCGAAGTTGCCAACAAGGTCATATTGGCTGGACTAAAATGAAGATTATAGGACACAAAGGGAGTATGGGCTGAAGAGCTCCCACAAGTTCTATGGGCATATCGAACAACGCCGCATTCCACCACAAAAGAATCACCCTTCCGATTAGCATACGAAATAGAGGCAATGATTCCAGTAGAGATAGAAGAAAGATCGCCTAGAGTGATACACTATAATGAAGAAGCAAACTCACAACTTCAAAGGGAAGAACTCGACCTACTTCCGGAAGTCCAAGAAAGAGCTCAGATCAGGGAAGAAGTACTAAAACGCCGAATGGCTTCCAGATATAATCAAAGAGTAGTGCCACGAGGCTTCACTGAGAATGATCTCATCCTAATCCAAAATGACATCAGAACAACTCGACCTGGAGAAGGAAAATTGGCAGCAAACTAGAAAGGACCCTACCGAGTCATAGAAGTACTCGGGAAGGGCTACTACAGACTGTCCAAACTCGAGGGGCGAGAGCTTCCCAGATCGTGGCATGCCTGCATCCTAAGAAGGTAATATAGCTAGGATGGTAGAGGATCTCAGCATAGGATGCACTCTTTTTCCTGAAAAGGTTTTTTAATGAGGCACCAAGTTGAGATCCACAAATTATCCGACTTAACAGGATAAAAACTCTGCGTGTACATATTTGCATTTTCTTTTAAATAAAATATATTAGATGTTCTACAAGTTTTCAAGACGCATTAATCTGAAACATTCATTGCCCGATTATAAAGCAACAGATCGGCAGAAAGTGAAAAATAAAATTCACTACACGATCACGATAAAGACCAGCAGGGATGAAAACCAAATTCATCTAAAGGTCGACTAAACAATGATTGAACCCACCTTCTACAAATAGGTAAAGATGAAAATAGAATAATGCAAGAAGTTATCGAAAGTGATCCGAAGAAAGGACCTGACGAGGTCTTAATGGATTGCTAAATAATAACTTAAAGACTGGCCGATGTTAAGAAGTCGGACCAAGTCAACCAAAGTTATAAGTAAACCCTGGAAAGAGGTCTGGCCAACCCTATAAAAGAGGATTACTTTAACTTAGAAGGGCTCGACATAACGAAGTCGGCCCAAAACATAAAAGTTATAAAAGTAATCCCTGAAAGAGACCTGAACAATGTCCAAGAAAGAGAATTACAAAAATAACTTAGAAGAGCCCGGCATGACGAAGTCGGCCCAAAACATAAAAGTTATAAAAGCAATCCCTGAAAGAGACCTGAACAAGGTCCAAGAAAGAGGATTACAAAAATAACTTAGAAGAGCCCGACATGACGAAGTCGGCCCAAAACATAAAAGTTATAAAAGTAATCCCTGAAAGAGACCTGAACAAGGTCCAAGAAAGAGGATTACAAAAATAACTTAGAAGAGCCCGACATGACGAAGTCGGCCCAAAACATAAAAGTTATAAAAGTAATCCCTGAAAGTGACATGAACAAGGTCCAAGAAAGAGGATTACAAAAATAACTTAGAAGATCCCGACTTGACGAGGTCGGTCCAAAACAAGGGATCACAAAAGTAATCCCTGAAAGAGACCTAAACAAAGTCCAAAGAGGATCACTAACAACAACTCGGACGAAACTGACACAACGAAATCGGCTTCCAAAAGACCTTAAGTGTTACACAAGGTAATTCCTAATAAAGACCTGAGCAAGATCCAAACAAAGTGAATTACTGGAAAAAACATCAAGCAAAGGAATCAAGCCAATCCAAAGAGGTCAGACAATGAAAGGTTCTAGCATTCACAAAACCTAGAAAGGTGCCAAGTCGAGAGCAGACAGACATGATATAAAAACATAAAGTTATAATAATAACAAGCTTCAGAGGCCACCAAAATCAGCCCCAAAAGATTGGAGACTACTTTGTTTTTCAAAATAAAGTTGCTAAACAAGCAACTAAAAGAGTGTCAACAGTCAGCAAACATCATTTACAGAAATAAAAAGTCCAAAAGCCCGCAGAAAGGACCATACGCAAATATATCAAGAGTAACTAAAGAGGATCCAGAGGTTTCCCAGAAGCTGCATCAACATGGGGCGAAGGAGGCCGAGTTTGGAGGGGCACAGCATCCACTGTCCCATCCCCCCGGTTCAAGATTTGATAGTCAGGTTCTGACTCAATTCCGGCTGAAGGAGCTGAAGAAGTCGGCAAGACAGAAGCCTTGGCAGCAGGCGTAGGAGGAGGTTCAACATCATCATCATCAGGGTCGTCAGGAACAATCTTACCGTCCCTCACAACATTGTCAAGACTAAAGAGAGCAAGGTCGAGCTCGGACGCCAGAACCCGAACCTTCTCCCTTAAATTCTCATAAGCAGCAGTCACGCTGCCCACAAGGTGACCCTGAAGCTCGGTATAATCATCTCGGGCAGTCTCCAAATCACCCCTAAGACGCATCACTTCTCTGTAGGCCGAAACATAGCTATCTTTGTGCCTCAACGCTGTGTCAGCCAACTTCATGAAAGCCGCCAAGGCCATAGAACTAGCCTTTTCACCCTCTAATTCTTTCTCCATCTTCACCAACTTTACCTCCATCTCCTCCTTCAAACCTTTTATTCTATCAAAATCTGACTTAGCCTCCATCATGAAAGATTTTGTAGCATGAACCGGGATACCCTGAGCAGTTCAAAAAAGAGCCGCACCCATATGAGCCATCTTCACACTACTTCTAGTTATGAACTCCAGGTGATGAAGAATGGACACATCATCCATTGGAAGACCTCCATAGGGGGCAATCTACTGGTCGACAAACTCGACGGCATCAAAATCAGGGGCATCAAGGTTAAAAGGCTCAGATGTTTTTTGCTTTTTCGGAAGAGGAGTGCCAGCGCCAGCAGCTGAAGTTTGTGAAAGGTCAGCCAGACGAACCCGGAGAGTAGGGATCACCCTCTTCAGACCAGGTGAACTCGGTATGGGTGGCTTCACCTGAACCTGAGAAGATCCCTTTCCTGCTGTTCATACCCTGGGTCAAGCTGTCCGACCCGGGATGTTTAGCGACAAGCCGACCGACCTCTTCAGGTCAGACTATCCGACCTCTTCACAAAGAGCTCGGACAAAACGCCACAGAGGCCTAAGTAGGCCCAAACAAAGGAACACAGCCCAATCTAAAGGCAGCTAAAGCCTAGAAGGATAAAGGTGGTTCCCCAGAAGATAAGATGACCTCATTCAAAGATAAGATAAGATAACTATCTTATCTCCAGAAAGGTCACTCTACAACTACTATAAATACACTAGAGCACCCAAGTATAACTCATACTCTGATTCCACTAAAAACCTGTTTAATACCCATGCTAACTTAAGCATCGGAGTCTCTTGCAGGTACCCCCCACCCTCCGGTGACGAAGGATCAGCAGTGCAGTCAAGCTCAACAAGTCGAACACGACAGCTCCGGCCTCCACCCACCAGCCGGACACGTCATCTCCGACCAGTACAGAAGATCTCGTCTGAGATCGACCTACAATTTCAGGTAACCCTCAGAACATTGGCGTCGTTGCCGGGGAACCTGGAAGTCATCCCATCACCATGGCGGACGACCATGACAACGATCACAACTCTGGTTTGGTGGACAGAATGCCAAACAAAGACACTGATGCCACCTTCAAAGACACACCTCAAAACGGGGAAGATAAGCAACCACAAACACAGAAATTTTGGAAGCTATCCGTAAGCAACAGAATCGCCTTAAACAGCTGGAACAAGAAGCTGAGAGAAACTAGGCGACGACGAGAGCTAGAGGACAAGCTCCTAAAGCTCGTGGCTGATCTCAAAGCCAAAACCATTCAACCCAGTCACGATGACGACTCCCGCAAGGACAAAGATCCCTTCACCAAGGAGATCATGAAAGCTAAAGTCCCAAAGGACTTCAAAGCTCCCGACATGACCCCGTACGATGGCACATCGAATCCAAGCCATCATCTGAGCAATTTCAGAAGTATAATGTATCCCACCAATGCCTCGGATGCCATTCGATGCAAAGCCTTCCCGACTACCCTAACGAAGATAGCAATAAAGTGGTTCGACAGTTTGCCTCCAAAATCCATCACAAGTTTTGACGACCTTGCTAAAAAATTTCATCGCCAGGTTCTTCATCCAGAAGGATAAAGCCGAACACGCTCCAAGCTTGCTAGGGATCAAGCAAGGAGATCGGGAAAGTCTTCGCAACTACATGGAAAGATTCAACAAAGCGTGCCGGGACACACAAAGTCTACCAACAGAAGCAGATATCATTGGTCTCATCAATGGCCTACGAGGAGGACCTTTTAGCCACTCAATATCCAAGAAGCACCCAACATCTCTAAACGAGGTACAGGAATGGGTAGAGAAATACATCAACATGGAGGAGAACTCCCGATTGGGAGACAGCTCAAAAACCGGATTCTCCTAACCCACCACGGGATAAGGATAAAGAATCCAAGAAAAAAGAAGATCAACCCGGTGAGAAGCCTAGAAAACACCACAATTACACCCCTTTTCGGGTGTCTCTTGTGGGTGTTTACCGAGAAATATGCAACACTGAGAAGATCCCACCACCTCGTCCAATCACAATAAAGAGGTCGGACGAGTTGAAGGTCCACCTCACAACAAAGAGGTCGGACAAGTTGAAGGTCCACCTCACACCAAAGAGGACGGACGAGTTGAAGGTCCACCTCACAACAAAGAGGCCGGACGAATTGAAGGTCCACCTCACAACAAAGAGGTCGAACGAGTTGAAGGTCCACCTCACACCAAAAAGGTCGGGCGAGTTGAAGGTCCACCTCACACCAAAGAGGTCGGGCGAGTTGAACGTCCACCTCATAACAAAGAGGTCCGGCGAGTTGAAAATCCACCTCACACCAAAGAGGTCGGACGAGTGGAACATCCACCTCACACCAGAGAGGTCGGGCGAGTTGAAGATCTACCTCACACCGAATAGGTCGGGCGAGTTGAACGTCCACCTCACACCGAAAATGTCGGACGAGTTGAAATGTCTACCTCTCACCCCTGAGAGACATGTTCATATGATAAATGGAGGATTCGCAGGAGGAGGCATCTCTAAATCATCTCGCAAAAGACACCTCAAAGAGGTATATTAAGGAAGGGAGAGAGGTTTGAAAAGGACAACGGAATGCGAATAAGCCTTCCGAGATTTCAAAAATTCTTGGGGCAACCACCCATTCTCACCAGACCCCAGGAAAGTGAAGAACACATATTATACCTCGCAGTGGGAAGTCAGGCAATAGCCTCAACACTAGTCAGAGAAGACGAAAGTGGGCAACAACCCATCTACTTCATCAGCAAAGCTCTACAAGGGGCCGAACAAAACTATCAAAAGATAGAAAAAGTTTGCCTACGCCCTCGTACTCATCTCTCAATGACTCCACCCATACTTTCAAGCTCACACTATCAGAGTTCGGACCAACCAGCCCATAAAAGGCATCCTACAAAAAACAAACTTAGCTGGAAGAATCCTACAGAGGACAGCTCGGATAATTCGGGGGACCCTGGACAAAACCAGAGAACATCTCAGATAATTCGGGGGACCCTGGACAAAAATAGAAAACAGCTCGGACAAATCGGGGAAAATGAAGTCTGATAAACCCATATTTTATGATATATTTTGTGCTTAATTTGAGTGATTTATCCAATCCTTCACCCACTTATTCATATTAATTGTGCGATTTTACTTCTCCTTCCTTATTATGTGATGTATGTGAAAAACATGTTTCCTATGCTTAAAAATTAATTATTTTAATTACCCTTATTATCATTCGATGCCATGATTAGTGTGTTGAGTAGTTTCAGATCTTCTAAGGAAGGAATGACTCAAAGGATGGAAAGGAAACATACAAAAAATAGAAGGAAAGCACAAAACGGAGTTTTGGAGAAACTGGCATCCACGCGATCGCATGGGCGACGCGGACGCATGCCAAGCGCGGATCAACAGCGACGTGGCCGCATGACTGACGCGACCGCGCGCCTTAAGCAAAACGCATATGACGCAGCTGCATGACTGACGCAACTGTGTGACAGAGGCCACGCACCAGAAATTGCAGAAAACGCTCCCAGCGATTTCTGAAGCCCTTTTTGGCCCAAATCCAAGTCTAGAAGGCATAGATTAGAGATTATAAAGTGTGGGAATGCATCCATTCAAAGAGAGCTCGCCAATTTAGTTACTTCCCATGATTTAGATTTAGTTTTGAGAGAGGTTCTCTCCTCTCTCTCTTAGGATTTAGGACTTCTCTTAGTTTTAGGAGTGACTCTCGATCCCAGGTTTAATGTTCCTTTACTTTAAGCTTCCCTTTCACTTTTATTCATTCCATTACTTTAGTTGATTATTCACTTTTGCCATTTAAATTATGAATTCTTCTATGTTCCAGATTATTTGAATTAATGTTATTTGAGGTATTTCAGTTTATTATTGCTTTCTTTTAATTATGTCACCATTGCTTTCAATTTGAAGACATTTTTATTCCAGCAAATTTACTTTTTTCCCTTTTGGTCTTGGTTAAGAAATCAGTAACTCAGGAGTTATCTTAGCTCAATATAATTGATAACTTTTATCTTTGCTAATTGAATTGAACTTCAATAATCCCAACCTTTTCTTAGGAAATAAATAGGATTCGAGGATCAAACTAATTAGTCCCTTGACTTTCCTTTGCTTTAGTAAAGGTCAACTAAGTGGAATTAAGATTCAACTTTCATTACTATTGATAAGGATAACTAAGTCTGGACTTCCAATTTCTCATACCTTGCCAAAAGTTTGCTTTACAGTATTTATTTATTTTAATTGCCGTTTAAATTATTTGTCATACTTATTCCTCACTCTCAACCCCGATTTACAACCTGTATAGCCAATAATAAGAACATACTTCCCTGCAGTTCCTTGAGAAGACGACCCGAGGTTTGAATACTTCGGTTATCAATTTTTAAGGGATTTGTTACTTGTGACAACCAAAACATTTGTACGAAGGGATTTTTGTTGGTTTAGAAACTATATCTACAACGCGACTGTTTTATTGAAATTCTTTACTAGCAAAAATCTATTCGTCAAAATGGCGCCGTTGCCGGGGAACTGCTAACGTGTGCCTTATTATTGGTTATTGTAAATATTTTTCTTTTACTTGTTTATTTATTTCTATTTTCCCTTTTTAATTTTATTTGCTACTATGAACTCTCACTCCTCTCACTTTGAGTTTAGTTTTAACTTTGTTGAAGGAAATAAAAGCCACAGCAGGAATATGCATCAAGGTCAGACCAATCGAGGATGGATGGAGCCAAGAGGATCTAATCAACCCTTTAGGCAACAACACCCTCCAAGATATCATGGACAACGATCATTCTACAATGCATACCCAGCTGATACATATGGTGGACAACCTTGTAACTACCAACAAGCACCACCCCGTGCCTATAGACCATCCTCTCAACATAACCTCGAACCACCACACTCACAAGCTTCTCTTCACCATTCGCCATCGTATGATCCTTTCCTACCTCAGTTCCAATCCACTCACTCCCAAGCACCACCACTTCTCCATGTTTCATGTCCAAATCCATCTCCCCGAGAATCAGAGGTTTGCCTCAAGGAAATAGTAAATAAACTTCAAACAACCATTCGACAACTGGAGCAAGCAGTAATTCAATTAGCTTCTAGACGTTCGAACATTCAAGGACCAACCACAGCCCCATGTGGACAATCTAACAAAGAGCATAGCATGAAGGAAATACTAGAAACTCCAGTGGACAAGACAGAGAATGAATTCATACTAGAACAAGTAGAAGAAGCTATCATTATGCAAGAAGAAGAGTTGGTTGAAGATTTAGGAGACGCTGAACCTCCATGGGAATCTAGAGCTGAGGAGAACTCCGTCAAGGACATTACAGTTGATGCTAAGGAGGATAGTGCACAATCCCCAAGGCAAGTCGTTTATGAAGAACTAGACGGAATAACCCAGGACACAAATTCCCTTGATGATGATAGTCACAAGTCTAGCTCTCTTAGTAATGAACTTACATCCGCAAGGGAATTCTCTGAGATCGAAGAATCTTCCCCAAGTGAATACGAAAATGATGCAGAGGTAGATTTCTCTCAACCTCCAGTCTATGACTCAAGTGATGAGGAAGACATAGAAGACTTTGACCAGGACACAGATACATTTGAAGATTCTTGCAAAGAAATGGAGGAATTCACAGAAGAGCACAAGGGAGTAGAACTTACAGAACCACCGAAAACACCTACCCCAAAGCCATTACCACCCAATACAAGCTTCAAGTGGGTACAATCCTTAACATTTAACTTTACTTTTTCACTTGAATATGGTTTGCTTGAAACAGATGGCCAGCTTAGAGCTCTCTGCGGCTTTAAGAGTAAGAGGGAAATGGCTCGTACTCAGAGCTGGTGCACAAGGTTCAATAAGGTTCCACGCTTCAACTTGAAGTGCACGGATTGGTATTATATTCAATCGAATGGATCTCGGAAAACGTTTGGTCACCATGGTGAGAATCTACTTTCTAAACCGCCCGGATGAAAAACTATAGATCAAGACGGAGGCGGATTTAACAGCAAAGTTTAGGATCCTGGAATCTATTCTGACATTCGTCATTCCAGGAGCCTAAAAATATGTTTGAAGCTGCTCAGGAGCTTTACATGCCTAGTTTGGGACCCCGGAGGCTATTGGCATTCCAAGCATTAGTGGAGATTTTTGGATGAATTTAAACATAAGCCGCCATAACAGGAAGCTCTTCCAATGTCCAACTTAAGGACTTTAACTAAAAGTGCTAGGTGGGAGACAACCCACCATGGTATGATCGTTCCTTTTGCTCCTTTAATTTTATTTCGTTTTGTTTATTTTTGAGTTTTATCTTATTTTTCTAAACCTGGAATCATGCATAACATTCACATTAAGCATTGCATTCTGCATTCTGCATAAAAAAAAAGAAGGTGCTCCGTGCGACCGCATCATCCATGCGATCGCGTCGAATGGCGTAAAACATTACCCACGCGACCGCGTCATCCACGCGGCCGCATGACTTGGAGATCGGCGTAAGGATCCAACGTCCAGAAAGTTGGGCTGGAATCATGCGGCCATTGTGCGTTTTGCACAAGATGCCCACGCGATCGCATGCCTCATGCGATCGCTTCACCTGCACACACCCAATCCCACACGACAGCGTGAGCGACGCGATCGCATCGCATGGATTGCACAACACCCCAAAAGGAGACAGAGAGTTGCGCAAAAACGACGCTGGATTCGTGCATTTCGCACAAATCCCAGCGACGCGATCGCATGCCCCAGGCGATCGCGTCATTCACTCTTTTAGCCATTCCATGCGATCGCGTGCCATATGCGATCGCATCACTTCCCATTCCGCTCGAGCCACGCGACCGCGTGCCCCACGCGATCGCGTGGAATTAAAATTATAACCCCCCAGTCACGCGAACCCTATCAGTCGCGCCCCCTTCCCCCCCGAACCCTTCTCTTCCCTCTCTTTTCTCCAACACACCACCACCACCCAGCCACCACCACCGCCACCGCCAGACGCCGCCGACCACCCAGACTCCACCGCCACCTACCCCCCTTCCTCCTTACCCCTTCTTTCTTCTTCTTTTTTTCTTCTTTCCCCCTAACCGCCACTGCCTACGCCACGCCACCACCCACCACCGCGCCGTCACCTCCGCCCTGCCCAGCAACAACCAGCTACACCCCCTTCCCTACCCTACCCCCCTACCCCCATTACCCCTACTTTTCCTCCCTGCCCTCTGAACAGCATCACCGCCGCCGCGCCACCCTTCTCTGCTGCGCCAGACACCGTCACCACCACCCCCAGCCACCTTTCTGTCCCACTCTCCTTCATTCGCCTTCCAGGTTCCGCAGCACACCACCCTTCTATCCAGTCGTATTTAATTCTTATTTCTCTGATTTTTTTCATTTATAGGCTAGTTAGATATGCATGTTGTAGTGGATTTTAGGATGTTAGGTAGCCTAGGATGTGGTTAGTGGATTTAGGTCTATTTAATTGCGCTGTTCGTGTTTCTTGTTTCATTATTTTCACAATTCTGCTGTTGCTGTGATCATGTTCATATGCTGTAATTTCTTGTTTCATGCTGCTCTTTACTCTGATTTTTCCTGATTCTTATTCCTTATATGTAATTGCAGCTTTAATTTTAATTCATATAAACTATTCGATTGCTGTTTATTTTCCGGGACAATCCAATTTTAGCCGGAATGCTGCCCAAATTTCTGTAAAATGTTTTCATTCATGTTTTGGTTTTGGCATTTTGAACTTTATTTTCCTCTGCTTTAACCAAACCATTTCATGAATACCAGGGCATGCTTTCTTATCCTTTTTGATTTCTTGGTTCATAAACTGCATTTATGATGTTTTGATTCCAATTTTTGCTTTCTCTATATCTATTTGAATCAACATCAACATGTTTTCCTTGTTTGGTTATGAGTTACTTATAGTTCCTACCTGTGAATCCTTGTTACTTGGAATATTTTCATTATGCCACTTACTTTAACCCACTTTTCACTAATTCCCTAATTTTAACTTCCTAAACACTTTTTCAATTTTAACCAACCTAACCTTTCAAACTTCTCTTCTGATTTTCTTTCACTTTCTTTTAACCTTCTAACCATGGCATAATGATAATTTTTCTATTTAACATGAATTCAATTACATTTTGGATTGTGAATTCTTCTTTTCGGACTTTTAACTCCTATACAATCCTTAATGCACATTTACTTAACTCATTTTCCTTATCCTATTGCTTCTTTGCCACTTTGTATTTTCTTTGATTATTTGCCTATTTGCTTTCCTATTTTTATATATATCCTGGTTTTCTATTTTTCAGGATATCTGCCAGCCAAAGAAAAGGAAAAGGCAAGGCTACTACTGGAAAACGAAAAAGAAGAGAAGCCTCTATGTCTATCATAGATCTCATGCATGATGCCTCCTTGCGGGAGAAAAACTTTACCCCGCAGGAGAAGGCTGACCAACTGCTTCCTGCCACTGATCCAATAAAATTTGCAAACTGATACTGTGAACTAAAGTATCCGGTGTTTGCAACCTCCAGGAACCTATACCTGGAAAGGACCTTGAAGATCCCAGAAGAACTCCAGCAATACACCTCTGACCAGATCAAACAACGAGGCTGGTTCTTCCTGGAGAGACCCCTGACTGAGGTCAATGCATCTTGGGTTAGAGAATTCTACTACAATTACTTCAAGACCTCCCTAGATGCAGTGAACCTCAGAGGGAAGCAGATTCTGTTTACTGAAGAGGCAATTGAAGATGTTCTGAAGCTTCTGCCTAAATCTGATCAGCCAGATGGTTATCAGAAAGCTGAGGAAGACATGCGCTTTATGAAGTTTGATTGGGATGCAGTCAAGGCCCGGATAGCCTTTGACCCGACCGTTCCTTGGATTATGGGTCAGAACACCACCATGCCCAAGGGAATCAAGCGGGCATACTTGAATGGTGAGGCTCAGCTATGGCATCAGATACTTAGCAACTTCATTATGCCGAGTACTCATGAGACCGATATACCTACCGCTATGATCACCCTCCTATGGTGTGTGATGGAGGGTAAGGACCTATACCTGCCACGCTTTATCCGGTTCTACATGGCCAGGGTCCACGTCCGAGGCACTCTTCCCTTTCCCTATTTGGTTACACAGCTAGGCCGTCGAGCTGACGTGCCTTGGGAGGATGCCGATGAGAGGCCACCTGCTACAGAATGCAAGAAGATTATCCCACACAGCAGGAACTTTCTGGCCTTGGGCTACAGACCTCCAGTCCTCACTGCTCCTGCTGACACTGCCACACCATCTGCCGGCCCCTCTTCCTCTACAGCTACACCTGCCACCAACACTGCACCTCCACCTGCCCCAGAGCCCATCTATCATCTAGTGCACCGCCTGTTTCGACGGCTTGACCAGATGGAGCGTCGCAACAAGCAACGCTATGAGCACCTAAAGCTGATGATACGATCTGGCGACATCCCCTCCGAGCCTGACACACATCCGAGGCATCTGAGGAGGAGGCGGATGATCCCGAGGCAGAGACCCATCCACAGAGCGAGGCAGAGCAGGCAGGCACCCAGCAGGCAGCACACCTTCAGGAGGCTCCGCCTCAGATTCAGGCTGTAGACCCTGAGATCCTCCTTCAGTCAGCACCCCCTCCACAGCAGTCAGACCTTCAGATCACCACCTCAGAGACCCCAACTACCCGTCCTTCCAGTGATGACACCTCTTCACACCCTGCTTGAGTGAGCATCAGGGACGATGCTACATTTTAAGTGTGGGGAGGTCGCCATCTCTGGCGTTCTTTTTTGGTGAACCACTACATACTCTTTTTATTTATTTTGCTATTTTTCTGTATTTTTCTTTTTTATTTCTATTTTGCAGTACTCATACATTGCTATTTTCATGTATTTATACTCTATTTCTGCATTTTGCATTTTTAGTTCATATTTTAACCACTTAGTTTAGTTGCAATTCTAACTTATTAGTTATAGAAATTGTGGATTGATTAGTATAGTTTACCCTTTTTAGCATAAGATAACTCGGAATAGATTGAAAAGAAAAAAGAAGTAAACTAGAGACTTTAACAGAATCAAAACAACCCACACCTTGTATATATAGCATTACATGTTAAGTTAATTAAACAACATTTCATCAAGGAGAAACACTAGAACTTTAAGGCCACCTTAAGTTTTACATTGAGAATAATGGGAATTTTTAACTAAACCTGCATGACATACATAATTGATAAATGATTTTGAGCTAGAGAACACACAGCCTGTGAGTTTTAAGCTTAATTGTATGGTTACATTCAAACCATAATTTTTATTCCTGTGTGTTCCGCCCTTCTTTTATATTCTGGTGTTCTTTACTTTGTCTTAATCTATATGTCCGATTATAGAATATAGATGCATACCAAAAGAGTGATTGAGGCCATTATTTGATTTTAGCTCACTTATCCCAAAATAGCCTACCTTTCACATCACCCTTGTTAGCCCCTTGAGCCTTTAAATCTCCTTTTATTCTATAAGCCACATTACTAGCCTTAAGCAGAAAAACAAAATAAAATCCCAAGTTGAATCCTTGGTTAGCTTAAGATAGAAATTGTATATGGTTTAAATGTGGGAAACCTATTGGGAACATGGATGCTAAAAACAAAAGGTAGAAAAGTTGAAAAGAATAAAATAACTCAGATAAAAAGTTTTGGGAAGCATGCTCATGTAAAATCAAAATAATTGAATTACCATGTGCATTAAAAAAAATACAGCAAAAAAAAGGGGACACAAAAAGAATCCCCCAATTATGAAATAAAGCAATGCACATGGAATAAAAAAAAATAAATATTGAGATATGAGCATGTAACATCAAAAGTGAGAAAATATGGAAAATAGGTAAAGAAGCTTTGATTTAGAAAGTATGTATGTTAGGTGAGATCTTAGTCTAATTAAGGATTCACTTATTAGCTCACTTAGCCTTATACATATACCCTTACCTTTACCTTGGCCTCATTACAACCTTACTTAAGACCTCATGATTTTTGGTATGACTATATTCTATGATTGTTGATTGGTTAGATGAATAACAAAGTTATAGAAAGTAAGAATAAAAAGAAGAATAGAGTGATTAACCTAATAAACACTGAGTGATTAGAAAGTAAACACAAAATTCAGTGAGGGTTCAATAGCTCATTAACATATATCTCTGCTTAAATTATTAATTGTCTTGCAAGTTTTTAAAATATTTTTCTCTCCCATCTCAATTGTAAAGGAACTTTATCACTATCTAAGGCTTGGCTATATATATATACATGACTCCTTGAGAATGTGAATTAATTTAACTACATGAAAGCTTTATATACAAGTGAATAAAAATTAGAATTGCATGATGCACCATTCATTTAGGTAGTTGCATTTAGATCAGATTGCATTACATGACATTCCATCACTTTAACCTTACTTTTCACCTTGGATTTAGCATGACGACATGCTATTATTTAAGTGTGGAGAGGTTGATAAACCCATATTTTATGATATATTTTGTGTTTAATTTGAGTGATTTATCCAATCCTTCACCCACTTATTCATATTAATTACACGGTTTTACTTCTCCTTCCTTATTATGTGATGTATGTGAAAAACATGTTTTCTGTGCTTAAAAATTAATTATTTTAATTACCCTTATTATCATTCGATGCCGTGATTAGTGTGTTGAGTAGTTTCAGATCTTCTAAGGCAGGAATGACTCAAAGGATGGAAAGGAAACATACAAAAAATGGAAGGTTCTCTCCTCTCTCTCTTAGGATTTAGGACTTCTCTTAGTTTTAGGAGTGATTCTCGATCCCAGGTTTAATGTTCCTTTACTTTAAGCTTCCCTTTCACTTTTATTCATTCCATTACTTTAGTTGATTATTCACTTTTGCCATTTAAATTATGAATTCTTCTATGTTCCAGATTATTTGAATTAATGTTATTTGAGGTATTTCAGTTTATTATTGCTTTCTTTTAATTATGTCACCATTGCTTTCAATCTGAAGACATTTTTATTCCAGCAAATTTACTTTTTCCCCTTTTGGTCTTGGTTAAGAAATCAGTAACTCAGGAGTTATCTTAGCTCAATATAATTGATAACTGTTATCTTTGCTAATTGAATTGAACTTCAATAATCCCAACCTTTTCTTAGGAAATAAATAGGATTCGAGGATCAAACTAATTAGTCCCTTGACTTTCCTTTGCTTTAGTAAAGGTCAACTAAGTGGAATTAAGATTCAACTTTCATTACTATTGATAAGGATAACTAAGTATGGACTTCCAATTTCTCATACCTTGTCAAAAGTTTGCTTTACAGTATTTATTTATTTTAATTGCTGTTTAAATTATTTGTCATACTTATTCCTCACTCTCAACCCTGATTTACAACCTGTATAGCCAATAATAAGAACATACTTCCCTGCAGTTCCATGAGAAGATGACCCAAGGTTTGAATACTTCGGTTATCAATTTTTAAGGGGTTTGTTACTTGTGACAACCAAAACGTTTGTACGAAGGGATTTTTGTTGGTTTAGAAACTATATCTACAACGCGACTATTTTATTGAAATTCTTTACTAGCAAAAATCTATTCGTCAAAGTTCGACACATAGAATGCCCGAGCTGATGCATTTTTAAAACTAGCCAACACCAAACCAGGGGGCAATAACAGAAGCCTCATCCAGGCTACATTACAAGACCACAACGAGTCAATCTCGAAGGCAGTATAAGGGATGTACCTAGGTTCAGCCACAGTAACACGCATTAAAACTATGAAATCTAGCTAATCAGACATGCTGTCTGGGATCTTAGTAGACATCTCAAAGACATAGGTCGACTATGGGATTACTACCAAACAACTCGGGCAAATAAGGAAACAGCTCGGACAATAATAGCAGAACATCAAGTGACAGACGTGGCAGTAAAAGGGAAACCCCAGGACTCACATGAAAGTCCAGGGGCACCCTTTGGAGGCAACAACAGGGCAAAAACACAGAGAAAAGAAGTCGACAATCTATACCCAAACAGTCTGAACACCTCTCAAACAAAAGGTCAAAACAAAAGCTAGAACTTTTGTACAAAAGGAGTCAGGCAACAATGAAAAGAAACAGGAACAGCAACCAAACCCTAAGCAAAGCACACATTCTTCTCAAAGGCGAATGACAAAAGAAAAGTCACAACAAACGATTAAAGATGCAAAATTTTTTGCAGAAAGAACCAAAGTTCTTCAGAGAAAAAATCCAAATACAAAGTCAAAGCTTTACATCAAAAGCATGCCAACTTCCCTATAGCCCCACCAGAAGAACTCCCACAAGTCCTCTGGGCATATCGGACAACTCCACACTTCACCACGAAGGAATCACCTTTCTGATTAGCTTACGGAATGGAGGCAATGATCCCAATAGAGATCGAAGAAGGATCCCCCAGAATGATCCTCTACAATGAAGAGGTCAACTCCCAAATCCAAAGAGAAGAACTCGACCTACTTTCAGAAGTCCGAGAAAAAGCTCGGATTAGGGAGGAAGCGTTAAAATGTCAAATGGCCTCAAGATACAATCGGAAGGTAATCTAGCAACAACGATCTCATCCTAATCCAAAATGATATCGGAACAACTCGACCTGGAGAAGAAAAGCTGGCAGCAAACTAGAAAGGACCCTACCGAGTCATAGAAGTACTTGGGAAGGGCTACTACAGACTGTCCGAACTCAAGGGGCGAGAGCTACCGAGGTCATGGCATGCCTGCAATCTGAAAAGGGCGCCAGGCCGAGATCCAAAAAGATTGCCCGACCTAGAAAGGTAAGTACTAACATGTACACACTCTTATCTTCATTTTATTGTTTAAAAGATTGCAGATTCCCTAAAAAGTTTCCTACCAAGACGCCCGATTACGGCAGGTCGGCAAGGTGAAAACCAAATTCACTGCCTGATCACGACAAAGTCGGCAAGATGAAAACCAAATTCATCATCCGATTACAAAGCGATAGGTTGGCAAGGTGAAAACCAACTTCACCGCCCGACCACGATGAAAACCAAATTCATCGTCCGATTACAAAACAACAGGTCGGCAAGGTGAAAACCAACTTCACCGCCCGACCACGATGAAAACTGAATTCATCGTTTGATTTCGACAAAATTCGACAAAGTGAAAACCAAATTCACTGCTCGATCAAGACGCATTAATCTGAAACGCAAATTTCACTGCCGGATCACGACAAGGTCGGCGGGGTGAAAACCAAATTCACCTCCCGATCACGATAAAAGTTGGCAAAGATGAAACCAGAATTCATCGCCCGATTTCGATAGATCGGCAAAAAAGTGAAAGCAGAATTCATCGCCCGATTATAAAGCAACAGATCGGCAGAAAGTGAAAAACAAATTCACTGCACGATCACAATAAAGACCAACAGAGATGAAAACCAAATTCATCTAAAGGTCGACCAAACAAGGATTGATCCCAACTTCTACAAATCGACAAAGATGAAAAGGGAATAATGTAAGAAGTTATCGAAAGTGATCCGGAGAAAGGATCTGATGAGGTCTTAATGGATTGCTAAAATAATAACTTAAAGACTGGCCGACGTTAAGAAGTCGGACCAAGTCAACCCAAGTTATAAGTAAACCCTGGAAAGAGGTCTGGCCAACCCTATAAAAGAGGATTACTTTAACTTAGAAGGGCTCGACATGACGAAGTCGGCCCTAAACATAAAGTTATAGAAGTAATCCCTGAAAGAGACCTGAATAAGGTCCAAGAAAGAGGATTACAAAAATAACTTAGAAGGACCCGACATGACGAAGTCGGCCCAAAACATAAAGTTACAAAAGTAATCCATAAAAGAGATCTGACAAAGGTCCAAATAAAATGGATTACTAAGAAATAACTTAGAAAAGGCCAATATGAAGAAGTCAGCCCGAGCCAATTAAAACTACAGATTGGACCGACGAGAAGAAGTCGGACCAACGAAAGCTACAGCTTGGACCGACAAGAAGAAGTCAGACCAATGAAAGCTACAGATTGGACCGACGAGAAGAAGTCGGACCAACGAAAGCTACAGCTTGGACTGACAAGAAGAAGTCGGACCAACGAAAGCTACAGCTTGGACCGACAAGAGAAGTTGAACCAACGAAAGCTAAAGAAGGATCGACAAGAGAAATCAGACCAACAAAAAACGTGCGCTAAAAGGGACATAGCTTTGCCCAAAAAGCCACGGCTCCATGACAAGGCTATCGAAATTGTTCAGACTAACTAAAAAAGGTTCTACCAAAGAACACTAAAAAGTTGTCGGACAAGTTAGCCCCAAAGGACCACCTCGACCAAGCAGAAAGTGGACAAAACAAAAAGAGGTCTGACAGCAAAATGGCAACACTCTATAAACATCTCACAAAGGCCAAGGAAAGGTCAAAAGACTAAAGCCAAAAGTGCTTCGCTGAAAAGTACAAAGTCTTGAAAAAAGACACTACTTAAAAAGCAAAAAGCACGGCCTCAAAGACGGAGCTAAAAAGTCATTCAAATAAACTATAAAAAGGTTCCCCATCGGAATACTACCTAAAAAGTTGTTGGATTATGACTAAAAAGCCCGAGCGGTGAAGACAAACAAGTCGGAAGAAAGCTGAAAAGACCTTTAAAAAAAAGGGGGCAATACCAAACTCGCACAAGGAGAAACTACTTAAGATCGACCAAAGTCAGGATGCTTGAGCACGACTTCCCCAAAGAGATCAAAACTCTGAAAGCACGATCTCACGGAAAGGTCCAAACTCAAGCAGGGGCAAAGTCGTACAGGTTGACGTCAGCTAAGAAGAGGCGCAAGTACGATCTCAAAAAAGAACAAGCCAAAAGGTTGAGAAACAACTTAAGGCTCAAATGTGCTTAGCTAAAAGGGATACAACTCCACTCAAAGAAGGCACAATCTCAAACAGGGCTACGTACGTCATCCGAGACTAAAAAGGTTCAATATAAAGAACACTAAAAAGTCATTGGACAAGTCACTAAAAGCCCGGATATCAAGCCGCAAAGATAACTTCGCCAAAGCAGAGGGTTTTCAACACAAAAGCAAGGCGTGATCCAGAAGGCAAGGGTAGGAAACCCACACTACCACTCAAAAGAGGACGGACTGTGAAGTACCAAACCTGTAGAAAATCTGCAAAAGATTGTAAAGCAAGGAAGAAATAAGCCAGACAGATGCTTGAGCACGACTTCCAAAGAGATCGAAGCTCTGAAAAGCACAATCTCACGGAAAGATCGAACTCAAGCAGGGGCACTGTTCATACCCTTGGTCAAGCTGTCCGAACTGGGATGTTTAGCGACAAGCCGACCGACCTCTTCACAAAGAGCTCGAACAAAATGCCACAGAGGCCCAAGTAGGCCCAAACGAAGGAACACAGCCCAATCTAATGGCAGCTAAAGCCTAGAAAGATAAAGGCGGTTCCCCAGAAAATAAGATAACCTCATTCAAAGATAAGATAAGATAAGATAAGGGGTAAGTACGATTTTAGTCCCTTAAGTATGGGGCCAGAATCGAATTCGTCCCTCTTCTTATTTTGCCATTAAAATCGTCCTTAATGTTTTTTTTCGTATTAAAATCGTCCTTTTTAATAAAAATTTTTGTTTTATTCCTAAACTACCCCTATTCCTATTTTAATAATAAAAATTATAAAAAAAAAAAAACAAAACGGGTGTTTGGGGAAGGGGGGAAGAAAACGCGTGGGTGGGGAGGGGAGGGGAAGGGAAGGGAAGGGGGGAGGGGGCTGGCGCCGGGGAGGGAGCAGCTCGCTGCTGCTCGCGTTGCTGCCATCAGACCCTGTCGCCGCCGTTCGTGCTTCAGTCGCCGCCACCATCGCACCGTTTGGAGCCGCCGTCAGACCCATTGAGAGGGGTCACGGGCTTGGAGCCGCCGCGCGTTCATCACCACCGCGTCTTCGCCGCGCTGCCGCCGTCGTCCTCACCACGCTACCGGGGGGTGGAGGTGGAAAGAAGGGGGGAACAGGCAGGTCGCCGCCGTGACCTCCTCGTCGTCGTCGCTTGCGCTCCGCTGCTGGTCGCCGCCTCGCCACTGCTGCTCACCGCCTCTGCTTCTTGCTTCGATTTCTTTCTGCTTCATCTTCTGCTTCTTGATTTGTTGAATCTTTGATTTGTTGATTTATCTCTGTTTGTTGTTTGCTGTGGTGGTGGTGGTGGTGGGGGTGGAGGGGAAGGGAAGAGCAGGGAGGGAGGTGACGTGGGGTGGGGTGGGGGTGCTGGGAAGGGAAGACAGGGAGGGGGTGATGCGGGGTGGGAGTGGGGGTGCTGGGAAGGGAAGAAGGGAGGGGGTGACGCGGGGTGGGAGTGGGGGTGCTGGGAAGGGAAGAAGGGGAGGGGGGTGACGCGGGGTGGGAGTGGGGGAAGGGAAGAGGGGGAGGGGAAGGGGGAGGGGAGGCGAGGAGGGGGTGGGGTGGAGGTGGGGGGAAGGGGAGGCGGGGAGGGGGTGGAGTTGGGGGGAAGGGGAGGACGACGCGGTGTGGTGGTGGTGGTGGGGGAAAGGGGGCGCGGGGTGGTGGTGGGGGTGTGGGGGTGGGGGTGGGGGTGGTGGTGGGGGTGGGGACGTAGGGGTGCTGGGAAGGGAAGACGGGGAGGGGCATTTTTGTCCAAAAAAATAAAAAGGACGATTTTAATACGAAAAAAAACATTAAGGACGATTTTAATGGCAAAATAAGAAGAGGGATGAATTCGATTCTGGCCCCATACTTAAGGGACCAAAATCGTACTTACCCCATAAGATAACTATCTTATCTCCAGAAAGGTCACTCTACAACTACTATAAATACACTGGAGCACCCAGGTATAACTCATACTCTGATTCCACTAAAAATCTGTTTAATACCCATGCTAACTTAAGCATTGGAGTCTCTTGCAGGTACCCCCCACCCTCCGGTGACGAAGGATCAGCAGTGCAGCCAAGCTCAACAAGTCGGACACGACAACTCCGGCTCCACCCACCAGTCGGACACGTCATCTCCGACCAGTACAGAAGATCTCATCTGAGATCGACCTACAGTTTCAGGTAACCCTCGGAACACCTGCCACCTTGGCTGACATGTTTTTAGTGGCAGCAGCCTTCCTTTCCTTTCTTGAAGGCCTTCATGGAGTCATTATTGTTAGATATCTCTGAAAAACAGAATCAACCACAGTAAGGGGTCACAATCACAAAGAAAAGGTAGCAAAGCTAAAAACAAGGATAAAAACAAGTCAGACAATACCCAACGCAGTTCGGACCAGGGACGGGTCCCCCAGAAACTTTTTAGTATCAAGGTGGGGAGGTTCCCCCCATATATCTTCAAGAATAATAACAAAAGCCCACTCAACCTCGTCAAGCATCTCCCAAGTATAACGAGACACTGTCACATTCTTTTGCCATTCTAGAGGAAAAGCAGGCTCATCATTCTCATCAAGGAAAAAGGGGTGGGCCCCCTCAACAGCTCGAACTTTAAAGAAATAGTTCTTAAAGTCCTTAAATGACTCATTGTTACATGGCAAAAACTTTATGTCCCTGGGCAGATCTAAAAGAAACCCAAGAAGCTTTCTTTTTGGAAGAAGCCCCGGGCTTGGCCGAAACAAAAAGATAGAGGAAAAGAGTCTGAGAAGGTGTGACACCTAACTCCTGACAAAGCAGCTGAAAGATCTTAACAAAACCCCAGGAATTCGGATGAAGCTGGGATAGGGCGACGTTACACGACCACAACAAGTCAGTCTCAAAAGCAGTAAAGGGAAAGGTAATGTCCAACTGGCTGAAAAAATATTCATAGGCATAGAAGAAGGGACGCTCCCCCTCAACCGAGGTTGGAAAACAAACCCTCTCGTCAGAGTTAGGCGCTACAAGCTCGTAATCCCTCTCCTGGGCACCGCTACCACAAACCCTATGATGTTTTCTCAGCTCTACACAAAACTCAGCATCCACCACAGAAACACACATTAAGACAAGGGAGTCCAGCCAATCGGACATCCACTCGGGAACTTTAGAAGACATCTCTACAATATTTTTACGAGAAGACATGGCCAACTAGTCCTACAAACAAGAAAAGAAGATTGGATTACTAAAAAACATCTCGGACGAAATCAAAACAACTCGGCCAACATAATCCAACACAGTACAAGCAACAAAAGGAAACCCCAGGACCCACACCAAGAAGATCTAGGGGCATCCTTTGGAGGCAGTTAACAGGACAAGAATTCAGGAAAACCCACAAGCCTACATCTCAATACGCCCTAAAAAGAAAAACCCTTTTTTTTGCAACTAAAACGACACCTTGAAGGCTATAAGCCACAAACCAAATACAGCCATCAAAATAAGCTACCTCCCAGACTCATCGTCCTAGTTCAAGTAAAAAATGAAGCTATCAAGCAACAAAATGTGTCAAAGAAGAAAACATCAAAGACACACCCCAAAAAAACAAAGAAAATCAAAACAAGTATCGTTATCTCCTACAAAGTTCAGCAGCAAGGAAAGCTATCAATAGGGCATGGGGCAATCTTTGCAGAAGCAAACAAGTGCAGTATCAAAGAACAACCAGAAGCAGTAACAAAACATGCAAAGCCCTAGAAAGCCTCAACAGAAATACCAGGAGTATGCATAAAGACGAAAAAGAAATCAACAAACAAACACAAGACTACAAAAAGACTCAAGCTTTTCCAACGTACATTCAGTCAGAATCAAAGCCTTATCGGAAAAAGGGAAGAGAACAATGAAAAGAAGAACCAACCTGAACAGAGGAAGAAGTTTCGTAGAAGATCGAAGATCGAATCGCCTCTCGAGCAAAGAGAAACACCAAGAAATCACCAAATGACGTCGCAGAGAAGAAAGGTGAAAATCGCAAACTTCAGGAAACAGAAAGGGAGAAAGAAAAGGGAAGTTACAAGACGGAGAAGAGAAACCGTTTCTTTGTGTAAAGATTCAAAATAAAAAAGCCAAGGGAAACAGGGCATTAAAAACTAATTAATAGGGGTATTAAACCCTTGCACCTTCCCAAGAACAGAGCGCTAATACAAAGCGCGCGCTTTAAGAATAAAGAAAACGTTCCACATTCAAAGGAAGACTCTACAAAGAAGAAGTCGACAGATGCCCGAGTTCGGCTTCACCAGAGAAGGATCGAAGTCCTAAATCTAAGACTTGACCTCCAAAAGGAAGACCGAAATCGAGCAGGGGCACCGTTCATACCCTGGGTCGCGCTGTACGACCCGGGATGTTTGGCGATAAAGCGACCGACCTCTTCAGGTCAGACTATCCGACCTCTTCTCAAAGAGCTCAGCCAAATTGCCAGAAAAGCCCACTAAAGGGCCCGAATAGAGGAACACGACCCAAATCCAAAGGCAGCCAAAGCCTAAAGAGATAAGGGCGGTTCCTGTTCCGAGGGTTACCTGAAACTGGAGGTCGATCTCAGATGAGATCGTCTGTACTGGTCGGAGAGGACGTGTCCGGCCGGCTGATGGCGGCTGGAGCTGTTGTGTCCGACTTGTTGGATTGACTGCACTGCTGATCCTTGGCCACCGGAGGGTGGGGGGTACCTGCAAGAGACTCCGATGCTTAAGTTAGCACGGGTATTAAGCAGGTTTTTAGTAGAATCAGAGTATGAGTTATACCTGGGTGCTCCAGTGTATTTATAGTAGTTGTAGAGTGACCTTTCTAGATAAGATAAGTTAGTTATCTTATCTTTATCTTTGAGTCGAGGTCAGCTTATCTTCAACGGAACCGCCCTTATCTCTATAGGTTTGGACGGCCTTTGGATTTGGGTCGTGTTCCTCTACTTTGGGCCCTTTATGGGCTTTCCTGTCAATTTGGCCGAGTTCTTTAAGAAGAAGTCGGTCCGCTTGACTTGAAGAGGTCGGTTGCTTTGTCGTCGATCATCCCAGGTCGGATAGATCGACCCAGAGTATGAACAGTGCCCCTGCTTGAGCTCGGTCTTCTTTGTCAAGGTTGAGTCCTTAACTTTGGTCCTTTAGCGAAACCGAACTCAAGCATTTTGTCGACTCCTTTTGTAGCAGCTTTTGAATGTAGAACGTTTTTCCTCTATAAGCGTGCATTTTTGTATTAGCGCTTTTTTGGGAATGCAAGCGGTTTTAATATCCGTATTTAATTGGCATTTAATTGCCCCGTTTCCCCTAACTTCTCTATTTTTGAATTTTGCATTCAAAAAACGGTTTCTCTCCTTCGCTAATTTCGTAACTTCTTCGCACTTATTCATTTTCTGCCTTTCACCCACATTTCAACTTTTCTTGCGACGTCGCTTGGTGATTTCTCTGAAGCTTCTGTTTTCGCCTGGCGTTTTTGTAGTTTCGCGTTTCTTTCTGCGGTACTGCTTTTGTTCGTGCTTCTTTGCTCGTGAGAAGGCAATTTCCGATTTCGTCTTCCATCCTCAATTTCCCTGAAGCTTGCTACTCTTTCCAGGTTGGTACTAGCTTTCTTGCTTCTTTCATAGCTTCGTATTCAGTTTTTTAGTGAAGCTTTGATTTTGCATGTTGGAAAGTTTGAATCTTTTTCGTGGTCTTGTATTCGCTTGTCACTGTAATGTGTTTTTCCTGACTTTTCTTTTACGCATTCTCTTGGTATTTCCGTCGAGGCTTTCTAGGGTTTTTGTCGTTGCTTCTGGTTGTTTTTCCTGTCTGATATCGATAGGGAATCTGCATCTGTTCCTCGCTTTGTTTGGAGATTTCTTTTTGATTCTGACAAAGTTTTGCACCTTTTGATGATTTCTATTTGGCGTGTTCGGTGTTAGTGCTTGCTCTTTGCTGATGATTTTTTGCTTGATTTCGAAAAAGTTTGTGCCTTTGCTGTTTTTCCGTTGATAAACTGTAGGAGGGTGGACCTTTTGCATTTTTTGCTTCCTTTGTTTTCTGGATTTTATTTTGATGAGTGCCGGGATATCGGTTGTAGAAATAACTTAAAGGCCTTGCTTGGTTTACTGCCTCCAAGGGATGCCCCAAGACCTTTGTCTTAAGTCTTGGGGTTTTCCCTTTTTGTTTATCCGTCCGTCGAGATGTTTTGCCCTCTGTCCGAGATATTTTTGAGTAATCCATTCTTCTTTTCTTTTGTAGGATTTAGTTGACCTCATGTCTTCCCGAAATAACGTTGTAGAGATGCCTTCCCAGGTTCCCACGGGTATGGCCGATTGGGTGGACTCCATGGTTCTCATGTGTGTCTCGCTGGTTGATTCTGAATTTTGTGCTCAGCTTAGGCAGTTTCACAGTGTTTGTAGTAATTCTGGTGATGAGAAGAACTATGAACATGTCCCTCCTTCTTCTGACGAGAGAGTCTGCTTTTCAACTCGGGTTGTTGATGGTCGCCCTTTCTTTTATGCTTATGATTTTTTCTTTGGTCAGCTGGGTATCACCCTTCCTTTTACCAAATTTGAAACCGACCTGTTATGGTCTTGTAATGTTGCTCCTCCTCAACTTCACCCCAATTCCTGGGGTTTCATTAAAATTTTCCAATTGCTGTGCAATGGCTTTGGTATTCCTGTTTCCCAGTCTCTCTTTTTCTATCTGTTTGTCTTGACTAAGCCTGCTTTTCCCTTGGAATGGCAAAAAGACGTGAGGGTCTCCAGGTATTCGTGGGAGATGTTGGATGATGCTGAGCGAGCCTTTGTGACTATCCTGGAAGAACACTGGGGTCAAGCTCCCCATCTCGACACAAAGAAATTTCTAACCAATCCTTATCTTCTTCAAACTGAACTGGGTATCTTTGCGTATTCTTTATTATCCGTGTATGTTGCTTATAGCTGTCTTTCCGACTTGTCTGACTTGTAACTGATTTTCTCTGCTGCTCCTTCCGTTGCTCCTCCCAATAAAAAACAAAAGACTGCTGAACCCTTTGACCTTGATGCTCCTGATTTTAATGCTATTGAATTCGTGGATCAACAAATCGGTCCCTACGGCGCTCTCTCCATGGACAATGTGTCCAACCTTCATCACTTGGAATTTATGGCCCGAAATCATGTGAAGATGGCGTATATGTCGGCTGCCATATATCGGACTGCTCAGAATCTCCCTCTCTACGCTACTAAAGCATTTATGGAGGAGGCGAAACAAGAGTTTGATCGGATGAAGGAGTTAAAGGAGGAGCTTGAGACGAAGGTAGCCAAGTTGGAGAAGGACTTGAAGAATGAGGAGGCGAGTTCTCAGTCGTTGGCGGCTTCTTTGAGGTTGGCTGAGGACGCAGTCCTGATGCACAAGGAGAGTTACCTTTCATCTTATCGGGAGGTGATGCGCCTGAGGGGGGAGCTTGACAGTGTTCGGGAAGATTATGCTGAGCTACAAAGTCATCTCGTTGGCAGCGTGACTGCTGCTTTTGAGAACTTGAGGGAGCAAGTTCAGGTCATTGCTCCCGAAGCCGACCTCACCCTTTTTAGCCTAGATAATATAGTCAGGGATGACAAGATTATCCCTGATGATGAGGGTGATGATGATGATGTTGTTCCTCCCCCTGTGTCCTCTACCAAAGTGCCAACCTCTTCGGTTCCTCCTACTGTGCCCGACTCAAATTGTCAGATCCTGAATCGGGAGGATGGAACTGTGCATGCTGTGCCGATTCAGACTCGCCCTCCTTCTCCTTTTCCTGATGCTGCCGAGAAGGCTCCCGATGCTTGTTGATCTCTTCTTGAAAATTTGTGTAGTTGGCCCGGCTTGTGGGCTCGTTTAGAACTTTTTTATTTATTTGCTGACACTTCCTAGTTGCTTGTTTAGCAACTTTTTATTTTGAAAAACAAAAGGTAACTTGTTATCTCTTTGTGGTAGGTTTTGGTGGCCTTCGAGGCCTTATAACTTTATAGAGTAGAAGCAGTTGTTTGACTTGACATCTTTTTTGTTTTTCTACTGATGTTCGAAATCATGCTGCTCGACCTCCTTGGATTTCTTTGCTTTATTTGCTTGTATCTTGGATCTTTTGAGGCTGTGATTGTATAGATCTAACTTGTTACTCGGTTTTCTCTGTTTGTGACCGATTCCTTTGCGTTGGTCCCCTTCTAAGTTATTTTCATAGTCCTCTTTTTTGGATCTTTATCAGATCTCTTTCAGGGACTATTTTGATAACTTTTTAGTAGTAGGAGTCCGACTTGGTTATATCGGTATCCTTTAAGTTATTTTTTGTAGTCCTCTTTCTTGGATCTTTGTCAGATCTCTTTCAGGGACTACTTTGATAACTTTTTAGTAGTAAGAGTCCGACTTGGTTATATCGGTCTCCTTTAAGTTATTTTTTGTAGTCCTCTTTCTTGGATCTTTGTCAGATCTCTTTCAGGGACTACTTTGATAACTTTTTAGTAGTAGGAGTCCGACTTGGTTATATCGGTCTCCTTTAAGTTATTTTTTTGTAGTCCTCTTTCTTGGATCTTTGTCAGATCTCTTTCAGGGACTACTTTGATAACTTTTCGTTTTGGGCTGACTTTGTTATGTTGGGCCCTTCTAAGTTAAAGTAATCCTCTTTAATAGGGTTGGCCAGACCTCTTTCCAGGGTTTACTTATAACTTGGTTTGACTTGGTTCGACCTCTTAATGTTCGATCAGTCTTTAAGTTATTATTTTAGCGATCCGTAAGACCTCGTCAGGTTCTTTTTTAGATCACTTTCGATAACTTCTTACATTATTCTGTGTTCATCTTTGCCGATTTGTAGAAAGTGGTTGTCATCTCTAGATCGTCCTTTGGGTGAATCGCGTTTTCACTTTTATCGGACGGTTGTCTTTATCGTGATCGTGCAGTGAAATTCTTTTTCACTTTCTGCCGATCTGTTGCTTTATAATCGGACGATGAATGCTTCAGATTAATGCGTCTTGAAATCTTTGTAGAATATCTAAAATATATTTTATTTAAAGGAAAAGTGCAAATAGATACATATGGGATTGTCTGAGTCTCAACTTGGTGCCTCATTAAAAAACCTTTTCAGGAAAAAGAGTGCATCGAATGATGAGATCTTTTATTTCTTCTTAACTGTAGTACCTTCTTAGGTTGCAAGCGTGCCACGACCTGGGAAGCTCTCGTCCATCGAGTTCAGACAGTCTGTAGTAGCCCTTTCCGAGTACTTCTACAACTCGATATGGTCCTTTCCAGTTTGCTGCCAGCTTTCCTTCTCCTTGTTCCGATATCATTTCGGATTAGGATGAGATCATTCTCTACAAAACTTCTCGGCACTACCTTTTGATTATATCTGGAAGCCATTCGGCGCTTTAGAGCTTCTTCCCTGATCCGAGCTCTTTCCTGGAGTTCGGGTAACAAGTCGAGCTCTTCTCTCTGAAGTTGGGAGTTTGCTTCCTCATTGTAGTGAACTACTCTGGGCTACCCTTCCTCAATTTCTACTGGAATTATCGCCTCTATTCCGTATGCTAATCGGAAGGGGGATTCCTTCGTGGTGGAATGTGGCGTTGTTCGATATGCCCATAGGACCTGTGGAAGCTCTTCTGCCCAGGCTCCCTTTGCATCTTGTAATCTCCATTTTAATCCGGCCAGTATGACTTTGTTAGCAGCTTCGGCCTGTCCGTTGGCTTGTGGATGTTCAACGGAGGTGTATTGGTGCTTTATATTCAAATCGGCTACCAGTTTTCTGAAGCCTGTATCTGTGAATTGAGTGCCATTGTCTGTGGTTATTGAATATGGAACCCCGAACCTTGTGACAATGTTTCTATATAAGAATTTCCGGCTTCTTTGAGTTGTGGCATTGGCTAGGGGCTCTGCCTCGATCCATTTTGTAAAGTAATCTACCCCTACTATGAGGAATTTAACTTGTCCTGATCCCTGTGGGAAGGGGCCGAGAAGATTGAGTCCCCATTTTGCAAACGGCCAAGGCGAGGTCACGCTGATGAGCTCTTCTGGTGGGGCGACGTGAAAGTTGGCATGTTTCTGACATGGTGGGCATGTCTTTACAAATTCTGTGGCTTCTTTCTGTAGAGTCGGCCAATAAAATCCTGCCTGGAGTACTTTTTTGGCGAGAGCTCGTGCTCCGAGATGATTGCCACAAATACCGCCGTGTATTTCTTCTAGCACTTCCCTTGTGTTGGAGGTCGGCACGTATTTTAGTAAAGGTGTTGAGATTCCTCTTTTGTACAGGATGTTGTTTATGATGGTGTAGTACTGTGCCTCCCTTTTTAATCTCTTTGCCTTCTTTTCTTCTGTAGGGAGTGTCCCTGTTTTGAGGTAGTTGGTTATAGGGGTCATCCATCCTTGGTCCTGACTTGTTATAGTCAGGACTTTTTCCTCTTCTGAGATTGACGGGTTCTGCAACATTTCCTGGATGAGGCTTCTATTGTTACCTCCTGGTTTGGTGTTGGCTAGTTTTGAGAGTGCAATAGCTCGGGCATTTTGTTCGCGGGGTATGTGGTAGATCTTATACTCCCCGATTTGTCCGAGCTGTTCCTTGGTCTTATCCAAATACTTCTTCATAGTGGCATCTTTGGCTTGGTAGCTCCCTATTATCCAGACGCGTCTTCCTTAGTGAATGTTATCGCTGGGATGTTGAGTGCTTCCTCCTCTTCTTCAACCTGATATACTTCTTTGAGATATCTTTTGCGAGAGGATTTGGAGATCCCTCCCGCTGCGAATCCGCCATGTATCATGTGGACATGTCTTTCTGGTGTCCGAGGTGATCACTCTGTTCGTTTGGTATCTTCATCCCTTCGTCTCTTTCTTTGATCATCATCTCGGGTGGCCAGGAATCGATCTAATTTTCCTTCCCTCACCAACTTTTCTATGATATTTTTCAAGTCGAAGCATTCGTTGGTAGCGTGTCCTCTGACCCGATGATATTCACAATATTCCTTCCGATTTCCTCCTCCCCTTTTGCCTTTGAGGGGCCGTGCTGGGGGAATTTTTTCTGTATGGCAGACCTCTTTGTAGATTTCAACTAGGGATGCTCTGAGGGGAGTGTAATTATGGTATTTTTTGATTTTCTCCCCTTGTCGATCTTCTTTTCTCTTAGATTCCCTATCTCTGTCACGGTAGGAGGCCCCCGATTTTGAGGTCTCTCCTAACCGAGCGTTTTCTTCCATGTTGATGTATTTTTCTGCTCGTTCCTGTACTTTGTCTAAGGAGGTCGGGTATTTTTTTGATATTGACTGACTGAAAGGTCCCTCTCGTAGGCCGTTGATGAGTCCCATGATGGCAGCCTCTGTGGGTAAACTTTGTATGTCCATGCATGTTTTGTTGAATCTTTCCATGTAGTTGCGGAGGCTCTCCCGATCTCCTTGCTTGATCCCTAGTAGACTGGGGGCGTGCTTAGCTTTATCTTTTTGGATGGAGAATCTGGCTAGGAACTTTCTGGCCAGGTCATCGAAGTTTGAGATGGACTTGGGAGGTAAGTTGTCGAACCATCTGATCACCGTCTTCGTGAGAGTTGTTAGAAAGGCTTTGCAGCGAACGGCATCTGAGGCGTCGGTAAGGTACATTCTGCTTCTGAAATTGCTGAGGTGATGGTTGGGATCAGTGGTGCCGTCGTACAAAATCATATCCGGGAGTTTGAAGTCTTTTGGAATTTTGGTTTTCATGATCTCCCTGGTGAACGGATCCTGTTCTTTGCGTGAGCTTTCCTCGGGAGTGATCCGAGGGGCTTTTAATTTGAGATCGGCTTCTAATTGCTGTAATTTGTCTTCCAATTCTCGACGTCGCCGTACTTCTCTTTGTAGATCCTTTCCGATTTCTCGTTGTTGTTAGGTTTCTTCTTCAAGCTGTTTCAAGCGATCTTGAAGAGCTTCTATCGCTCCCGGTTTAGATGAATTTTTGTCTCCATTGGATTCTGGGGTGTCTTTTAGTGGGGTGTCCGCATTTTTGTGCGGTGTTCTATTTTCTAGAACTGAATCGTGGTCGTTGTCACGGTTGTCCGCCATGGTGATGGGATGACTTCCAGGTTCCCCGGTGGTGCACGAATTGTGAATCACACTTTTCACAACTCGTACCACTAACCAGCAAGTGCACTGGGTCGTCCAAGTAATACCTTACGTGAGTAAGAGTCGAATCCCACGGAGATTGTTGGTTTGAAGCAATCTATGGTTATCTTGCAATTCTTAGTCAGGAAGTCAATTTTATTTATCAGTTGAATTGCGAATAAACAAGAGAGCATGGGTTAAAGGTTACTTGTTATGCAGTAATGGAGAATATGTTGGAGTTTTGGAGATGCTTTGTCTTCTGAATCTCTGCTTTCCTCTGTCCTCTGATTCACGCACGCACGTCCTTCTATGGCAAGCTGTGTGTTGGAGCATCACCGTTGTCAATGGTTACATCCCCTCCTCTTGTGAAAATGGTCCAAATGCTCTGTCACAGCACGGCTAATCATCTGAGGTTCCCGATCATGCTGGAATAGGACTCACCCTCCTTTTGCGTCTGTCACTACGCCCAGAACTCGCGAGTTTGAAGCTCATCACAGTCATTCAATCCCTGAATCCTACTCGAAATACCACAGACAAGGTTTAGACTTTCCGGATTCTCATGAATGCCGCCATCAATCTAGCTTATACCACAGAGATTCTGATTAAGGAATCTAAGAGATATTCATTCAATCTGATGTAGAACGGAGGTGATTGTCAGACACACGTTCATGGATTGAGGAAGGTGATGAGTGTCACTGATCATCACCTTCTCCATAGTTAGGCACGAATGGATATCTTAGATAGGAACACGCATGTTTGAATGGAAAACAGAAATACTTGCATTAATTCATCGAGACACAGCAGAGCTCCTCACCCCCAACAATGGAGTTTAGAGACTCATGCCGTCAAAGAGTATAAAGTTCAGATCTAAAATGTCATCAGATACAAAATAAGTCTCTAAAAGTTGTTTAAATACTAAACTAGTAGCCTAGGTTTACAGAAATTGAATAAACTATAACAGATGGTATAGAGATCCACTTCTGGGGCCCACTTGGTGTGTGCTGGGGCTGAGACTTAAGCAATTCACGTGCATAAGGCCATTTTGGGCGTTCAACGTGAGGTTTGGATCCATTTCTGGCGTTGAACTCCAACTTTTAATCCTTTTCTGGCGCTGGTCGCCAGAATTGGGCAGAGAACTGGCGTTGAACGCCAGTTTACGTCATCTATCCTTGAGCAACGTATAGACTATTATATATTTCTGGAAAGCCCTGGATGTCTACTTTCCAACGCAATTGGAAGCACGCCATTTTGAGTTCTGTAGCTCCAGAAAATTCACTTTGAGTGCAGGGAGGTCAGAATCCAACAGCATCAGCAGTCCTTTTTCAGCCTGAATCAGATTTTTGCTCAGCTCCCTCAATTTCAGCCAGAAAAATACCTGAAATTACAAAAAAACACCCAACTCATAGTAAAGTCCAGAAATATGAATTTTTCCTAAAAAGTAATGAAAATAAACTAAAAACTAACTTAAACATACTAAAAATTATATGAAATTAACCCTAAAAAGCGTATAAAATATCCGCTCATCACAACACCAAACTTAAACTGTTGCTTGTCCTCAAGCAACTAGACAAATAAAATAGAAGACTAATAGGTTGAGAAGCAATAATATCTCAGAGTTTTTTTGAGTGAAGCTTAGATTCTAATTAGATGAGCGGGACTAGCAGCTTTTTGCTTCCGAACAGTTTTGGCATCTCACTTTATCCATTGAAGCTCAGAGTGATTGGCATCTATAAGAACTTAGAATTCAGATAGTGTTATTGATTCTCCTATTTCAGTATGATGATTCTTGAACACAGCTATTTCATGAGTCTTGGCCGTGGCCCTAAGCACTTTGTTTTCCAGTATTACCACCGGATACATAAATGCCACAGACACATAATTGGGTGAACCCTTTGGATTGTGACTCAGCTTTGCTAAAGTCCCCAATTAGAGGTGTCCAGAGTTCTTAAGCACACTCTTCTTTCTGCTTTGGACCTTGACTTTAACCGCTCAGTCTCAAGTTTTCACTTGACACCTTCACGCCACAAGCACATGGTTAGGGACAGCTCGGTTTAGCCGCTTAGGCCAGGATTTTATTCCCTTAGGCCCTCCTATCCACTGATGCTCAAAGCCTTGGGATCCTTTTTATTACCCTTGCCTTTTGATTTTAAGGGCTATTGGCTTTTTCTGCTTTTCTCCCCTTCTTTTTTTTTTTTGCTACTTTTTCTTGCTTCAAGAATCATTTTTATGATTTTTCAGATTATCAATAACATGCCTCATGTTCACCATTCTTTCAAGAGCCAACATTTTTAACAGTCTTAAACAATAAATTCAAAAGACATATGCACTGTTCAAGCATTCATTCAGAAGACATAAAGTATTGCCACCACATGTAACTAATTAGAATTTCTCTTATTAAAAACTCGAAATTTTATTGCCTCTTATTCAAAAGGTTTACTATTTTATTCATGTTTGCTGATGATGAGAAAAATAAACTATGGCTTAATTGGAGATAAAATCAAAATAGATACTAATTACTACTATATGAATCCTAAGGTGAACTTCTCTAATGACACTATCACAGAGTTAAAGCAGAAATTGGAATTTAACAACCTTTGTTCCGGGAGATGGGTGTTCCTCTGATCCGTGGGGTGCTTGATTCTTAGAAGGCAGTTCCAGATAGTTTCTGCTTGTCAGTCTGCCACATATTAGCATAGAACTCCTGGACCATATTCCTTTCCACTTTCGTTTCAGGATTAGCTAGGACTTCCCAGTTCCTGATTCGAATTTGCTCCTGGATCTCCGGATATTCATCTTCTTTCAGATCGAATCTAACTTCCGGGATCACTGATCTCAGACCCATTATTTTGTTATAATGGTCTGAATGTTCTTTAGATAAGAACTTTCCTTGATTCCAAAGTGGTTTTGGAACGCTCTCTTTCTTGCCTCTTGGAGTGGGTTGTTTTCCTTTAGGAGCCATGATCTTAGTGATCGCGGATAAACACACCAAACTTAGAGGTTTGCTTGTCCTCAAGCAAAAGAAAAGAAAGGAGAGGGATAGAAGGAGAGCAAGGGCAATTGTTGATGGAGGAGGGTGGAGGCCGAATCCATATATAAACGGAGGGGGGGTGGGTTCGAAAATTTTGAAAAGATATGATAAAAAGATTGATTTGGAAAAGATAAGATAGAAGATATGATAAGAGAGAATATAGTTTAAGATTGAAAAGATATGAAAATTTTTTGAAAAAGATAAATCTAGATTTTGAAAAAGATAATGTGGAGATTTGAAAAAGATATTAGTTAAAAAAATAGATTTGTTTTGAAAATTTTGAAAAAGAGTTGGGTTGAATTTGAAAAAGAGGGTTGGTGCTTATGGATTAAGATACATTTGATATTTTTAAAGTAGGATTTTTGGAAATTAGGAATTTTTGTAAGAAATCATGAATTGAAACATGAAAATCAAAGTTTAAAATGAAAAATATGAAGAAAAATTGAATTTACCTCCTCCCCATCATCCTGGCGTTTGAACGCCCAAACACTGCCTGTTTTGGGCGTTCTAATGCCCAATTGCTGCTCTCCTGGGCGTTCAACGCCCAGTTGTTGCCCTTTTCTGGCGTTGAACGCCAGATTGCTATCCTTACTAGCGTTCAGCGCCCACTGGATGCTCCTTTTGGGCGCTGAACGCCCAAAATGGCCTCTTACTGGCATTTTCTTGCCAGTGAGCTCTTTTTCTCTATTTTGTGTGCAGAGTCCTTCTGTAACTCTGTGGACTTATACAAATGATTCCTCACCTTAGTGTCAGTGAACTGTATATAAACAAATAAAAATAAAAATAGGGCAAAATGCTTAGAGGATTGTTGCCCCATGGCTGGGTTGCCCCCAGCAAGCACTTCTTTATTGTCTTTAGCTGGACCTTGCTGAGCTTTTAGTCTAGCTTCAGCCTTGAGCACTCTTGCTCAATGTTGCCTTCAAGATAGTGCTTGATTCTCTGTCCATTGACAATGAACTTCTTATCAGAATCAATATCTTGAAGCTCCACATAACCATATGGTGATACACTTGTAATCACGTATGGTCCTCTCCACCGGGATTTTAGTTTCCCGGGGAATAGCCTGAGTCTAGAGTTAAACAACAGAACCTTCTGTCCTGGTTCAAAGATTCTAGATGACAGCTTTCTGTCATGCCACTTTTTTTATTTCTCTTTATAAAGCTTGGCATTTTCGAAAGCTGTGAATCTGAATTCCTCTAGCTCATTTAGCTGGAGCAATCGTTTTTCTCCTGCTAATTTGTCATCAAAGTTTAGGAATCTGGTCACCCAGTAGGCCTTATGTTCCAGTTCCACGGGCAGGTGACATGCCTTACCATACACGAGTTGGTATGGAGAGGTCCCTATAGGGGTCTTGAATGCTGTTCTGTAAGCCCATAGAGCATCATCCAAGCTCCGTGCCCAATCCTTTCTACAGGTATTTACTGTTCGTTCCAGGATTCTCTTTAATTCTCTGTTAGAGACTTCAGCTTGCCCATTAGTTTGGGGATGATATGGAGTAGCCACCTTATGGCGAATTCCATACCGAACCATGGCAGAGTAAAGCTGTTTATTGCAGAAGTGAGTGCCCCTATCACTGATAAGTACTCTAGGGTCACCAAACCTGCTAAAGATATGTTTCTGGAGGAACTTCAGCACTGTTTTAGTATCATTGGTGGGTGCGGCAATGGCCTCAACCCATTTTGATACATAGTCAACTGCTACCAGAATATAAGTGTTTGAGTATGATGGTGGGAAAGGTCCCATGAAGTCAATTCCCCATACGTCAAACAACTCAATTTCCAAGATTCCTTGTTGAGGCATGGCGTAACCATGAGGCAGATTACCAACTCTTTGGCAACTGTCACAGTTACGTACAAACTCTCGGGAATCTTTATAGAGTGTGGGCAAATAGAAGCCACATTGGAGGACCTTGGTGGTTGTTCGCTCACCTCCAAAATGGCCTCCATATTGAGATCCGTGGCAATGCCACAGGATCCTCTGTGCTTCTTCTCTAGGCACACACCTACGGATAATTCCGTCTGCACATCTCTTAAAGAGATAAGGTTCATCCCACAAGTAGTACTTTGCATCAGTAATTAATGTTTTCTTTTGTATCATGTTGTACTCCTTGGGTATGAACCTTGCAGCTTTATAGTTTGTAATATCGGCAAACCATGGTGTTTCCTAAATGGCAAATAAATGCTCATCTGGAAAAGTCTCAGAGATCTCAAGAGAGGGGAGGGGCGTCCCTTCTACTGGCTCTATCCGGGATAGATGATCAGCCACTTGGTTCTCTGTCCCTTTTCTATCTCTTATTTCTATATCAAACTCTTGCAGAAGCAACACCCATCTGATGAGCCTGGGTTTTGAATCCTGCTTTGTGAGTAGATATTTAAGAGCAGCATGATCAGTATACACAATCACTTTTGATCCTACTAAGTATGATCTGAACTTGTCAATGGCGTAAACCACTGCAAGTAATTCTTTTTCTGTGGTTGTGTAATTTTTCTGGGCATCATTTAGAATGCGACTGGCGTAATAAATGACGTGCAGAAGCTTATCATGCCTCTGTCCCAACACTGCACCAATGGCGTGATCACTGGCATCACACATTAGCTCAAATGGTAATGTCCAGTCTGGTGCAGAAATGACTGGTGCTGTGACCAGCTTAGCCTTCAGCGTTTCAAATGCCTGCAGGCACTCTGTGTCAAACACAAATGGCGTGTCAGCAGCTAGCAGATTGCTTAAAGGTTTTGCGATTTTTGAAAAATCCTTTATAAACCTCCTATAGAATCCTGCGTGCCACAGAAAGCTTCTGATTGCCTTAACATTGGCAGGTGGTGGTAATTTTTCAATTACCTCTATTTTTGCTTGATCCACCTCTTTTCCCTTGTTTGAAATTTTATGCCCAAGAACAATCCCTTCAGTCACCAAGAAGTGACATTTTTCCCAGTTTAAAACTAGTTTGGTCTCTTGGCATCTTTTCAGAACAAGTTTCAGGTGATCAAGACAGGAGCTAAATGAGTCTCCATATACTGAGAAGTCATCCATGAAGACTTCCAGAAATTTTTCCACCATATCAGAGAAAATAGAGAGCATGCATCTCTGGAAGGTTGCATGCGCATTACACAGCCCAAATGGCATCCTTCTATAAGCAAACACTCCAGATGGACATGTGAATGCTATTTTCTCTTGATCCTGAGGATCTACTACAATCTGGTTATAGCCTGAGTAGCCGTCCAAAAAGCAGTAATAATCATGACCTGCTAGTCTTTCTAGCATCTGGTCTATGAATGGTAAAGGAAAATGATCCTTTCTGGTGGCTGTATTGAGCCTTCTGTAGTCAATACACATGCGCCACTCTGTAACTATTCTTGTAGGAACCAGTTCATTTTTTTCATTATGAATCACTGTCATGCCTCCCTTTTTTGGGACGACTTGGACAGGGCTCACCCAGGGGCTATCAGAAATAGGATAAATAATCCCAGCCTCTAGTAATTTGGTGACCTCTTTCTGCACCACTTCCTTCATGGCTGGATTTAGCCGCCTCTGTGGTTGAACCACTGGTTTGGCATTATCCTCCAATAAGATTTTGTGCATGCATCTAGCTGGGCTTATGCCCTTAAGGTCACCTATGGACCACCCAAGAGCTGTCTTATGTGTCCTTAGCACTTGAATAAGTGCTTCCTCTTCCTGTGAATTTAAGGCAGAGCTTATGATCACTGGAAAAGTGTCACCTTCTCCCAGAAATGCATATTTCAAGGATGGTGGTAATGGCTTGAGCTCGGGTGTAGGAGGTTTTTCTTCTTCCAGAAAAATTTTCAGAGGCTCTTTCATGTCCTCTGAATTCTCTAAATCAGGCTGAACATCTTTAAAGATGTTTTCCAACTCTGATTCGAGACTCTCAGCCATGTTGATCTCTTCTACCAAAGAGTCAATAAGATCAACTTTCATGCAGTCTTTTGATGTGTCAGGATGCTGCATGGCTTTGACAGCGTTCAACTTAAACTCATCATCATTGACTCTCAGGGTTATTTTCCCCTATTGGACGTCAATGAGGGATCGTCCAGTTGCTAGGAAGGGTCTTCCTAGAATGAGAGTAGCACTCTTGTGCTCCTCCATTTCCAACACAACAAAGTCAGTGGGAAAGGCGAATGGCCCAACTCTGACAATCATGTCTTCAATCACGCCTGATGGGTATTTAGTGGAGCGATCAGCAAGTTGGAGACATATCCTGGTTGGTTTAACTTCTTCAGTTAAGCCAAGCTTTCTGATAGTGGATGCAGGTATTAGGTTGATGCTTGCCCCAAGATCGCATAAAGCTGTCTTGGTACATTGTCCTTCTAATATGCATGGTATCAGAAAACTCCCAGGATTTTTAAGCTTCTCAGGAAAGCTTTTCAGAATGACTGCACTGCATTCTTCAGTGAGGAGAACTCTTTCTGTTTCTCTCCAATCCTTTTTATGACTCAAGATCTCTTTCATGAACTTGGCATAAGAAGGTATTTGCTCAAGTGCTTCTGCAAATGGAATCTTTATTTCAAGATTCCTGAGATAATCTGCAAAGCGAGCAAATTGCTTATCCTGCTCCTCTTTCCGGACTTTTTGAGGATAAGGTATCTTGGCTTTATATTCTTCAACCTTAGTTGCTGTAGGTTTATTTCCTACAGAAGTGGTTGAAGAAGCCTTTTTAGAGGGGTTGCTTTCAGCATTTGTGTGTGTCTGATCCCTCGCTGGCAATTGAGTGCCAGAGTTAGAGACTGGAGTGATGTTAGATGCCAACTCCTTGTCTGTTCCTAGCGTCTGAACACCAGAACTGTGCCCATTTTGGGCGTTCAGTGCCAGATCTTGCCCATTTTGGGCGTTCAACGCCAGATCCTTGCCTATTTCTGGCGTTGAACACCAGTCCTGCTGGTGCACAAATTGTGAATTACACTTTTCACAACTCGTACCACTAACCAGCAAGTGCACTGGATCGTCCAAGTAATACCTCACGTGAGTAAGGGTCGAATCCCACGGAGATTGTTGGTTTGAAGCAATCTATGGTTATCTTGTAAATCTTAGTCAGGAAGTCAATTATGTTTATCAGTTGAATTACGAATAACCAAGAGAGCATAAATTAAAGGTTACTTGTTATATAGTAATGGAGAATATGTTGGAGTTTTGGAGATGCTTTGTCTTCTGAATCTCTGCTTTCCTCTGCCTTTTAATTCACGCACGCACGTCCTCCTATGGTAAGCTGTATGTAGGGGATCACCATCGTCAATGGCTACATCCCATCCTCTCAGTGAAGAATATGCTCACATGCTCTGTTGCAGCACGGCTAATCATCTGTCGGTTCTCGATCATACTGGAATAGGATTCTTCATCCTTTTGCGTCTGTCACTAACGCCCAGCACTCGCGAGTTTGAAACTCGTCACAGTCATTCGATCATTGAATCCTACTCGAAATACCACAGACAAGGTTTAGACTTTCCGGATTCTCATGAATGCCGCCATCAGTTCTAGCTTATACCACGGAGATTCTGATTAAGGAATCTAAGAGATACTCATTCAATCAGATATAGAACGGAGGTGGTTGTCAGGCACACATTCATGGTTTGAGGAAGGTGATGAATGTCACGGATCATCACCTTCATCACAGTTAAGCGCGAATGATCATCTTAGATAGGAACAAGCGTGTTTGAATGGAAAACAGAAATACTTGCATTAATTCATCGAGACACAGCAGAGCTCCTCACCCCCAACAATGGAGTTTAGAGACTCATGCCATCAAAGAGTACAAAGTTCAGATCTAAAATGTCATGAGATACAAAATAAGTCTCTAAAAGTTGTTTAAATACTAAACTAGTAGCCTAGGTTTACAAAAAATGAGTAAACTATGATGGATGGTGCAGAGATCCACTTCTGGGGCCCACTTGGTGTGTGCTGGGGCTGAGACTTAAGCAATTCACGTGCATAAGGCCATTTTGAGCATTCAACGCCAGGTTTGGATCCATTTCTGGCATTGAACTCCAACTTTTAATCCTTTCCTGGCGCTGGACTCCAGAATTGGGCAGAGAACTGGCGTTGAACGCCAGTTTACGTCATCTATCCTTGAGCAACGTATGGACTATTATATATTTCTGGAAAGCCCTGGACGTCTACTTTCCAACGCAATTGGAAGCATGCCATTTCGAGCTCTGTAGCTCCAGAAAATCCACTTTGAGTGCAGGGAGGTCAGAATCCAACAGCATCAGCAGTCCTTTTTAAGCTTGAATCAGATTTTTGCTCAGCTCCCTCAATTTCAGCCAGAAAAATACCTGAAATTACAGAAAAACAAACAACTCATAGTAAAGTCTAGAAATGTGAATTTTTCCTAAAAACTAATGAAAATAAACTAAAAACTAACTAAAACATACTAAAAACTATATGAAATTAACCCCAAAAAGCGTATAAAATATCCGCTCATCACAACACCAAACTTAAACTGTTGCTTGTCCTCAAGCAACTAGACAAATAAAATAGAAGACTAATAGGTTGAGAAGCAATAATATCTCATTGTTTTTGAGTGAAGCTCAGATTCTAATTAGATGAGCGGGACTAGTAGCTTTTTGCTTCCGAACAGTTTTGGCATCTCACTTTATCCATTGAAGCTCAGAGTGATTGGCATCTATAAGAACTTAGAATTCAGATAGTGTTATTGATTCTCCTATTTTAGTATGATGATTCTTGAACATAGCTATTTCATGAGTCTTGGCCGTGGCCCTAAGCACTTTGTTTTCCAGTATTACCACCGGATACATAAATGCCACAGACACATAATTGGGTGAACCCTTTGGATTGTGACTCAGCTTTGCTAAAGTCCCCAATTAGAGGTGTCCAGAGTTCTTAAGCACACTCTTCTTTCTGCTTTTGGACCTTGACTTTAACCGCTCAGTCTCAAGTTTTCACTTAACACCTTCACGCCACAAGCATATGGTTAGGGACAGCTTGATTTAGCCGCTTAGGCCAGGATTTTGTTCCCTTAGGCCCTCCTATCCACTGATGCTCAAAGCCTTGGGATCCTTTTTATTACCCTTGCCTTTTGATTTTAAGGGCTATTGGCTTTTTCTGCTTTTTTTTTTTGCTGCTTTTTCTTGCTTCAAGAATCATTTTTATGATTTTTCAGATTATCAATAACATGTCTCATATTCATCATTCTTTCAAGAGCCAACATATTTAACAGTCTTAAACAACAAATTCAAAAGACATATGCACTGTTCAAGCATTCATTCAGAAGACAGAAAGTATTGCCACCACATGTAACTAATGAGAATTTCTCTTATTTAAAACTCGAAATTTTATTGCCTCTTATTCAAAAGATCTACTTTTTTATTCATGTTTGCTGATGATGAGAAAAATAAACTATAGCTTAATTGGAGATAAGATCAAAATAGATACTAATTACTACTATATGACTCCTAAGGTGAACTTTTCTAATGACACTATCACAGATTTAAAGCAGAAATTGGAATTCAACAACCTTTATTCTAGGGGAACAGGGGTTCCTCTGATCCTTGGGGTGTTCGGTCCTGCAAGAGATAACTTCTGGCGCTTCAAGTCCCTTAAGTCACGCCCTTGCTCCTCTTGTTCTTTAAACATATAGGTAAGAATTTGACTGTGTTCCTTCTGTTCTTTTATTATTTGCTCCATAGCTTCCCGGATCTTGGTGACAGACATCTCAAGATACTCCCAGTATTCAGATTGAGGGATTTCTGGGAGAAATTCCTGTGTTTTCTTCTTGGTGGGATCCTCCTGCGCTTGTTGTTTTTCCATTGATGCCTTGGTGATTGGCTTCTCAACTGAGATGTACTCAGTTATTCCCATCCTTACTCCAGCATCCTTGCAGAGCAGCGATATCACGCTTGGATAAGCCAACCTGGCTTCTTTAGAATTTTTGTTAGCAATTTTGTAGAGTTCGGTTGAGATTAGCTGATGAACTTCCACTTCTTTTCCCATCATGATGCAATGGATCATCACTGCTCTTTTAACTGTGACTTCAGAACGGTTGCTGGTAGGCAACAGAGAATGCCCAATGAAGTCCAGCCATCCTCTGGCGACTGGTTTGAGATCCTCTCTCTTGAGTTGATTTGGGACACCTTTTGTGTTGGTGGTCCACCTGGCTCCAGGGATACATATGTCCTCTAGAATCTTATCCAGGCCCTTGTCTGTTCTCATCATTCTCCTGTTGAAGGAGTCTGGATCATCTTTCAGCTGAGGTAGCTTTAAGATCTCTCTGATCTTGTCAGGGGTGGTATGAACAATCTTTCCTCTGACCATGGTCCGATATTCATAGAAAGCAGTTCCAGATAGTTTTTGCTTGTCAGTCTGCCACATATTAGCATAAAACTCCTGGATCATATTCCTTCCCACTTTCGTTTTAGGATTAGCTAGGACTTCCCAGTTTCTGATTCGAATTTGCTCCTGGATCTCCGGATATTCATCTTCCTTCAGATCGAATCTAACTTCCGGGATCACTGATCTCAGACCCATTATTTTATTATAATGGTCTAAATGTTCTTTAGATAAGAACTTCCCTTGATTCCAAAGTGGTTTTGGAACGCTCTCTTTCTTGCCTCTTGGAGTGGGTTGTTTTCCTTTGGGAGCCATGATCTTAGTGATCGCGGATAAACACACCAAACTTAGAGGTTTGCTTGTCCTCAAGCAAAAGAAAAGAAGGGAGAGGGAGAGAAGGAGAGCTAGGTGCACTTGTTGATGGGAGGGGTGGGAGGCCGAACTCAAATTTATAGGGAGGGAGGGGGGTTTTCGAAAAAAAAAAGAGATAAAGATATGATAAAAAGATTTATTTGGAAAAGATAAGATAGAAGATATAGTTTAAAATTGAGAGGATATAAAAGATTTTTCTGAAAAAGATAGATTTAGATTTTGAAAAAGATAAAGTGGAGGTTTTGGAAAAGATATTGATGAGTTGAAAAGATAGATTTGTAAAAAATTTTGAAAAGAGTTGGATTGAATTTGCAAAGATGCCTGGTGCTTATGGATTAAAATACATTTGATATTTTTAGTGGTAGGGTTTTTAGAAATTATGGAATTTAGAAATCAGGGTTCTTAACATGTTTATGTAAGAAATCATGAATTGAAGTAAGAAAATCAAGATTTAGAATGAAAAATTTGAATAAAAATGAGTTTTGTCTCCTCCCTGCCATCCTGGCGTTTGAACGCCCAAACACTGCCTGTTTTGGGCGTTCAGCACCCAATTGCTGCTCTCTTGGGCGTTCAACGCCCAGCTGCTGCCATTACTGGCGTTCAACGCCCAGTGGGTGCCCATTTCTGGCGTTGAACGCCTAGATTGCTACCATTACTGGCGTTTTCTTGCCAGTGAGCTCTTTTTCTCTGTTTTGTATGCCGAGATCTTCTGTAAATGATTCCTCACCTTAGTGTCAGTGAACTTTATATAAACAAATAAAAATAAAAATAAAAAATAAAAATAGGGTAAAATGCTTAGAGGATTGTTGCCCCATAGCTGGGTTGCCTCCCAGCAAGCGCTTCTTTATTGTCTTTAGCTGGACCTTGCTGAGCTTTTAATCTTGCTTCAGCCTTGAGCATTCTTGCTCAATGTTGCCTTCAAGATAATGCTTGATTCTCTGTCCATTGACAATGAACTTCTTATCAGAATCAATATCTTGAAGCTCCACATAACCATATGGTGATACACTTGTAATCACGTATGGTCCCCTCCACCGGGATTTCAGTTTCCCGGGGAATAGCCTGAGTCTAGAGTTAAACAACAGAACCTTCTGTCCTGGTTCAAAGATTCTAGATGACAGCTTTCTGTCATGCCACTTTTTTTATTTTTCTTTATAAAGCTTGGCATTTTCCAAAGCTGTGAATCTGAATTCCTCTAGCTTATTGATGCGCATAAACTTGTTATGCTACGATTTAGGAAATTGCACGATCGGCAAAATTCCTTCCGGCAAGTGCACCGGTTATCGTCAAGTAAAAACTCACAATAGAGTGAGGTCGAATCCCACAAGGATTGGTTGAATAAGTAATTCGGATTAGAAGTGTGTCTAGTTGAGCGGAATCAAGAATTAGATGAGAATTGCGGAATGTAAAATTGGCGGGAAACGTAATGGCAAGAAATTGAAATGGCGGAATCTTAAATTGCATGAATTAAAGAGCAGAAGCTAAATTGCTGAAATTAAAAGGGAATGGGGGTGATTGCATGAATTGAGTTGCAGAATGTAAAGAGAAAGTGGAAATCAGAGATGTGGAATTCATTGGGTTATAGGAGATATTGAGATCTCCGAATCAAAACATGTTTATCTCTTCCTCAACCAATGCGTTCATTGAATTTTGCTTGGCAATCTTATATGATTGGATCCCAATCCCTTGGCTCACCAATTCTCTCTAAAAACAAACAAATTCCCAATCCCTTGGTTTAAATGTTCATAAGAAGAGATGATGCTCGATCACTGATTATACCACACAGTTTCATGAACCACAATTTGGTAGGATTACATGTCACAATATCCATCCAAACCCCAATCCAATTCACTGTGAGAAAGCTTCTCTAGCATGAATCCTCCATTCCTTTCCCAAGGTTCCGAAGGATTCCAATTATGAGTAGTTTCTTTCCCAAGACAACTACCCAATGGAATTAGATCGAGAAGCTTTCTAACAAAATTCAAGAGAAAAGATTGAAGAAGAAGATAAACTATTATTGATTCATTGAATTACAATAGAGCTCCCTAACCCAATGAAAGGGGGTTTAGTGAGTCATAGCTCTGAATTCAATTACAAAGGTATGAAAACTAGCAAAAAAATGAAAAGGTAAAAGTCCTTCCTAACTTAAATTCTATCCTATTTATACACTTTCTATATTGAGCTTCTGTTGTGTTTCTTGGGCTTTGAGGCCTCTCCCTGCTTTCCTTTTGCTTTGGGTTTATGATCCATAATCTTGATGAGGCTGCTGATCCACATTCTGTAACATTCATTAAGCCAACTTAGTGATAATCAAGTAATGACACATGACTCAACAAATTGAAATTCCAGACTCATCAATCCTTCAGACCCAATCCCATAAACCATGATATTCAATTGGGTTTCATACCAGAGTAAGTTTAAGTTAATGTTTGTGCTCAAAAGCTAACTTAAACTGCAATATTTTTGGCCCAGAAACCTTTTCCAATAGTGGCGTTTAAGTTGCAGTTTAAGCTTAAACTGCAGCTTAAACGCCAGACACTTCCAGTGATGCCTTTTGTGGAAGCACGTTTAAGCTTCAGTTTAAGGTTAAACTGAAGCTTAAACGTGGAAATGGAAGAAGGCAGCCCTGGAGGGTAAAGTAGTCGAACACGTTTAAGCTTCAGTTTAAGGTTAAACTGAAGCTTAAACGTGGAGATAGGAAAGGCAGCCCTGGAGGTCGAACACGTTTAAGCTCCAGTTTAAGGTTAAACTGGAGCTTAAACGTGGGAATAGAGAAAGCCATCCTGGAGGTCGAACACGTTTAAGCTCCAGTTTAAGGTTAAACTGGAGCTTAAACGTGGAAGTGGAGAAAGCAACCCCTGGAGGTCGAACACGTTTAAGCTCCAGTTTAAGGTTAAACTGGAGCTTAAACGTGGAAATGGAGAAAGCAACCCTGGAGGAGAAAACTTGGTCGAACACGTTTAAGCTCCAGTTTAAGGTTAAACTGGAGCTTAAACGTGGAATTGGCTCCCTGGTGCATTTCCCATTTCTGGCGTTTAACTTCCAGTTTAAGGTTAAACTGGAGGTTAAACGCCACTTTCACCCTTTCCTCAGCTTTCATGATTTTGGTAGTTTAAGTTCCAGTTTAAGCTTAAACTAGAACTTAAACTCCACATGTGATATTCAAGCTTCCTTTATTGATTTTGTTGCTTCCTTGCCTAGCCTCTTCTTCCCTGAAATCATCCAAACAATTGAATCAAAGTCTTGCAAAATTTCATGAGAAATCTTCCATTCATAGCATTCAAGTAATATAACTAAAAACTCATGGAATTTGCATAAAAATCATACTGTTTGGATGGTTCATTGCTTTGTTATTCATTTAACCATTCTTGGTTACTTTAAGCTCAAGAAAATGCATAAAACAACTAAAACTAACAGAAAAATGCTAGTGAAACTCGCTTAAGATGCCTTGGCATCACAACACCAAACTTAATACTTGCTTGTCCCTAAGCAAGTCCTGAGTTATTTGAGAAGAAAGTATGAAACAGAAAGCAATTACATTGGCTATATTAGTAAGCACTTGAAGTTCATCAGAAGGGTTTTATGCAGAAAGTTGCAGCATCACTTTTTCATTCTTATCAGGTAAGATTATCACTTTTTCATTGCATTCATCAAACACTGCTATGGCCTCTTGTTATTCTTATGTCCTTGGCACTTTTCTCTTCTTTGTTTTTCTTTTCTTTTTCTTTGAGCTCCTTTGCTCCTTGTTTGCTTAGTGTCATGTGTTGCACACGCCTTTGGCATTTTCTTTTTCTTATCAGTGCACTACACATATCCACTGCAGGCATTTTAGTTCACATTTCTTCTTGAGACATTGGTGCCCAGCACCTCTTTGTGTGACTAAATGTTTTGTATTTAGGTTGCTCTTGATAATGGACTTTTGGTTGATAATCCCGGGTTAGTTAACCCAAGTTACCAAGTGTTGAAACACTCCTCAGAACCTATTCATCCAAGCATATCCTTAATACATAAACACCACAGGCATTTGTCTCAGAAGTTCAAACCATTGGTGCCTAGCTTATTTTCTCAATTTTTTTGCTTTTTGGTTGCCCTTTTTCAGTGGCTTTTTCTTCTTCTTTTTCTTTCTTTTTCATGGCCAAAGACATTTATTCATCAAGATCCATAGACAGTTTTCAATTTCTACACAAAAAATGATAATTCTACACTCTATTTCCAGTGATCTGACTAAACAATCAAGCATGCATACCACCACTTAATTCTACTTGATTTGTCACTAATTGAGCCAAGTTACTTTTGTTCAAACTTTTCTTTTATTTTTGGAAACAGAACAAGCATGGCAAGCATTTGTTTAAGAAGGTGAAGTTATATCCAAACATCTAGGCATTCACTTTATTCAAAGCAATAAACAGACAAACATACTAGAAACTTCACATTAAAAACTTAAATGACTTATAATGAAAGAAAGCTCATAAAGACAATTCACCAATTATCATTTGATTATTAAGGAACGAGACCACCTCTCATTTATTGCTTGGTTCTTCTTGATTCTTGGGATCCTGCTTCTTCTTGCTTCCTACCCCTTTTTGACCACTTGTACTTCCTTTGCCTTTTCTTATGAGCTTTTTCCAGAATCCAGCCTTTTTCATTGTTTCTTCCACTCCTTTTTCAAGGATCATTGCCTTGTTTATTTCTCCTTCTTTCCTCCCTTTGAAATACTCATCAAAAGCTGGGAATGCTGGGTCCATCTTGTGTAAATGTTCCCCTATGTAGTTAAGCTTGATTTGCAAACTGATGTTGTAATCAGCTTGAACTGAGTATCTTGCATTCTGTAAAGTGGTGGCTTCCTTGATTGCCAAGACATTGGCATCTTGGTGTTGGCATATGTGGCTGAAGGATTCCTGTAATTGTAAATTCTTTTCCCTTTGCAGATCTAAGAATCTTGATTCAAAGTTCCTTTGCATATCCATCATTTTTAGGTGAAAGTCCTCTTGTCTCTCCTGAGACCTCATGTATTGTTGAGACATTCCTTCTATGATTTCCTGCATTCTGCTCATATCCATGGGGTCTCTGGGAATTTGTTGTCTTCTTTCTGGAATTCCTTGCTCTTCTTGCTCTTCTTCTCCGTCCTCTCCTTCTTGTCCTTCTTGCTCTGCTTCTTGCTCTGCTTCTGCTTGTTGCCCTTCTTCATTTCTTCTTTTTGTATGTCTTGGAGCAATTGGGCCAAGAGTCATTCTGTACGCAGTTATGGCCATTCCAGGATGTAGCCAATTAGGTCTTTCATCTTCAAGTGGTACTTGGGCATCAATGCATAGTCTAATGATGGTGCTAGGGAAGTGGAGCCAGGATTCAGGATCACTTTTCTCACTAAGCTCTTGTATCTGTTCAGCAATGAGTTTATGAACTTTGATCTCCCCTCCCACCATAATGCAATGTAGCAAGATGGCTATTTTAGGGACTATTTCTGAAGAGTTTGCAGTGGGTAGGATGGATCTCCTAACTATTGCATACCACCCTTTAGCTTCAGGTGTTAGGTCTCCTCTTCTCAAGACTCTTGGAGCCCCTCTTGTTTTTCTCACCCATTCAGCTCTGATGGCACAAAGGTCTTCAGCAATAGTCGTATAGTCAGGTTCTCCTATCATCCTTTCCTCATAACTTGCTTGGCTGAAACGTATGTTTTTCAGGCCAAGAGTTTTCATGATTGCCTTGGGGCTGAAGTCAACTTCCACCCCTCTCACATAGCTTTTGTATGTGGGTTTCAAGGTTGAATCCTCCCTCACTGCATTTGCATAAAACTCTTTCACCAGGTTGATGTTGATTCTAGTGATTGGCTTAGTCAGGAGCTCCCACTTCCTCTTTTTGATCTTCTCCCAAACACCTGGGAACTCATCCTTTTCAAGGTCAAAGGGAACCTCAGCTAGTACCGTTTTAGGTCTCATCCATTCGGCTTGAATCTCATGGAAAACTGATTTGTATCTCCATGCATCGAATTCCCTGTTCTCTTCCATTGGCTGCTTGTCTTTTCTTCTTTTGTGGCTAGATGAGGCTGCCATTGGTTCTTTAGTTTTGGTAAGTGACAAGCTAAAGTTGACAAGGTGAAGCAAGAAATGTTGTTGGAAGTGTGGTGAGGTTGTTTTCGGCAAGAGATAGTTATGCTATGATGAAAGAAAATGTGCATGAAGGAGATTTGGTGGTGTGGAACTCGTTCCCCAAGTGGTTCTTTATAGTGCCCGTAAGTGAAAAATGGACGGCTAGGGTGATTTGTGAAGGGTGGCTTGATGGTAAATATATGAATTAGGGAAAAGGACGAATTGCTTTTCATTTTCTTGGAGGTATTCTGAGTGCATTAGGTTGTACATGTAGCTATCTTTTCATGCAGAACTCCCTTTTCCCATGTGTTAGTTTCAAAGACTTGTGAACTTCCTTTTTGACCAAGCACCGTACCTCCCCCTTTGTCTTTTTCCTCCATTCTTATCTTTCCTTTTGTACCTGCACAAACAAACAAATTTGCTATCATTTTTTCGTTCATGTGAATAATGAATAGTACTTGTACATGTTTTTTTCCTTCTTTTTGAATTGTAAATCAATGATTGACTTCCTGAGCTTATAGCCGTGACCTTTGTATGTATGCACACTTATTACTGGACACCAAACTTAGTGTTTGGTAATGTCTCCTGATGACATGAAATCCATGTTGGTTATCCTTAATGAATGTGCATAATTCTAACAAATCATAGTCACTTTGGCTCTTTGATCCTAAACAATTTTACTACCTAAAGTAATTGAAATCAAAGTATTAAAATATGCAAATGGTATACTTGTCATGAATTTCTAAATCCAGAGGAACTTCTTGCTTTTCATTAACTGTGTTCAAAAGGAACACCAAACTTAATGTTTGGTTGTGCACTTTGAATGAAAGATTGAATACAATTTGAATAAAATTTGGGGTGCCTTCAGGCACACCAAACTTAGATACCAATTGTATTTTACATGCAATGTTTAGTGCACTCTTTCAACAGTTGTCCTGAGGATTCAAGTTCATGCATAAGAAACCATGCTTTATTAGATGCAAAGCAACACAATAAAGAGTAAGGACACTAAAACATGGGTTGCCTCCCATGAAGCGCTTCTTTAACGTCACTAGCTTGACGGTTGTCCCTTGTTAGGGTGGATTGTAGTGCTTGATGCCTTCTCCTCTCATTATGAAAACGTCCCCATTTGATTCCTTCATGACTTCTAAATGTTCCATAGAAAGAACTTTCCTGATTGTGAACACTTGAGGGATCTGGGAAGGAATGGTTTTGAGGCCAGGTGGAATTGGCAGATAATGACTTGATATCACTTTATCTCCCGGAGAAAAACCTTCAGTGGGAATTTTCTTGTTTCTCCATCCTCTTGGCAATTTCTTTACAATTCTTCCCTTTCTCTTGAGGATTTCTTCATTGACCCTTATGCCATGAGGATCCTTCTGATCTGTTTCTATTGATTCTTGTGGCTTTAACTCTTGCAATTCTTGTTTGCCTTCCAAGGACTGTTTTAGAGTTTCAGCTGCTGGATTACTTTCCTCCAAACACAGATGGCTACTATCATCCTTAGGCTTTTCAGGTTCTGGTTTAGGCTCAGATGCAGGTTTGAAAACTTTGAAAATGAGCTGTTCATCATGTATTCTCAGAATTAGCTCTCCTTGTTCTACATCTATGAGCGCTCTAGTAGTGGCTAGAAATGGCCTGCCCAGAATGATAGGGTGTAAGTAGCTTTCCTCCATGTCCAAAATGACAAAGTCTGTGGGGAAGTAATAATCTCCCACTTTCACCAGCACATTCTCAACTACCCCTTCAGCTTGCTTCTGAGTTTTGTCAGCCAGTTGTATGATTACATCAGTGGATCTCACCTCATTCAGTTGTAGCCTCTTCATAAGAGTTAGAGGCATCACATTTATGGTAGCTCCTAGATCACAGAATTCTCTGTCAATTTTTGTTTCCCCTATGATGCAGGGGATATGAAAACTTCCTGGGTTTGTTTTCTTAGAGACTGTGTCCTTCTTGATGAGGGCACTGCATTCTTTGTTCATTGTTACCGTTTGTCCTCCCTTCAAAACTCTTTTCTTGCTCAACAATTCCTTTAAATACTTGATATGTGTAGGCATCTGCTGGAGGATCTCAAGGAAGGGAATATTGATATGGAGAGACTTAAATGTCTCTAAAAACCTTGAATAGGTTTTCCCTTTTTCACCTCCTCCTAACCTCTGAGGAAATGGTGCTTTTGGTTGGTATGTTTCCAGCATGCCTGTTTGCAGTTCCTTGGCTTGTTCAGTTTCACCTTCCTGCTTAGCTTCTTCCACACCTTCCTTCAAGATTTCTGGCTTCTGTTCTGAGGGTCTGATTCCTTCTTCTTCTGAGACTTCCTTCAATGTGGTGATGGCCTTGCATTCTTCCCATCTCACTCTCTTTTGTTCCCCTTTAGGATTCTTTTCTGTGTCACTAGGGAACACTGCAGTTGACTTGGGGGCCTGTTGAGATAGCTCTCCTACTTGAGACTCCATCCTCTTGAGTTTTTCACCATGGTTCCTTAAGGTAGATCTCACATCATCCCTAAAGTTTTTCAACTCACTTATGTCCTGACCCATGTTTGCAAGCACTCCTTCTATCCTGTTTAATTGATCTTGAAATTGTTGGTTCGGATTAGGTTGGGTAGGTTGATTATTTTGGCCATGATATGATGGTTGGGAGTAAGTGTTTTGTGTGGCTTGGTATGATCTTTGGTTGGAGTTTTGGTATGTGGAATTGTTATGTTGGTTGTGGTTGTAAGGTTTGTGGTTTTATGGTTGGGTTTGTTGGTTCCCCCACCCAAAGTTTGGGTGGTTTTTCCATCCTGGATTGTAAGTGTTGGAATGTGGATCATATGATTGCCTTTGTTGGTTTCCCACATAGTTGGCCTCTTCCCAATCACCTCCTTCAGTGCTTACTTCCTCTTGATCTTGTGTGTGTATTGCAGCCACTTGCTTTGTTTCTAATTTCCTGGTGAGCTCTGCTAGTTGCTTGGCAAACACCTTATTTTGGGCTAAAATGGTATCAACATGGTTCAGCTCCATGACTCCCTTAGTGTTGTGTCTCTCTGATGCATAGTAGTACTCATTCTCAGCCACTGTCTTAATCACTTCAATGGCTTCTTCCACAGTCTTTTTCCTGTTCAATGAACCTCCTGATGAATGGTCATGGAACATGTCTGGTGGGCATTTCCTTGTCAAATCCTTGAACCTCTCCCATGCCTCGTAGAGAGTTTCACCATCTTGTTGTCTAAACGTCTGAACCTCAGATCGAAGCCTATTGACCTTTTGTGGGGGTAGAAACGTGCCAGAAACTTGCTTTCCACCTCATCCCAGGTTGTTAGGCTCCCCCTTGGGAATGATTCCAGCCACTTAGCTGCCTTGTCCCTAAGTGAAAATGGGAACAAGAGCAGTTTATAGGTATCTTCCTGGACTCCATTGGACTTCACAGTGTCGCAAATTCTCAGGAATTTTGTGAGATGTTGGTTTGGATCTTCATTAGCACTCCCACCAAATGAACAATGATTCTCCACAAGTGATATTAGCTGTGGTTTGAGTTCAAAATTGTTGGCCTGAATGGGTGGTTTCTGAATGCTGCTACCACAATTCCCAGAGGTTGGGTTTATGTATGAACTAAGAACCCTCCTCTCAGGAATGGCATTGTTTCCATCATCCCTCTCATGGTTGTGAACTTCTCTATCCATGTTGAGATCTAAAGCTTCCTCAAAATTGTCCTCAGATTCTCCTTCAGATTCCTCTTCTCCCAGTACTCTCTTCCCTCTTGCTTCCCTTCTAAGTCTATGAAGGGTCCTCTCTGGTTCGGTATATGGAGGAGTTGATGTCTCTCCTCTCCTACCTGTCATACAAGAACACAGCACAGGCAACAAACAAGTGAAATACTCTTGGTTAATGGAAGAGTATGGTTAGAGTAGTTGAGGAATTAATTCAAATAGTTAGTGAGTTAGTGAGTTAGTTGCTTGAATTTAAAGGCATAAAGAAAGAAAGCATGTAACAGAGTGCAGAAATTAAAAATTCAACAAGTAACTTGAACTGAATTAACAAAGCAAGAAAAATGCTCAATCTAGTTAACTTCCAATTTGAGAATTGTCAATCGAAAACCAATCCCCGGCAACGGCGCCATAAACTTGATGCGCATAAACTTGTTATGCTACGATTTAGGAAATTGCACGATCGGCAAAATTCCTTCCGGCAAGTGCACCGGTTATCGTCAAGTAAAAACTCACAATAGAGTGAGGTCGAATCCCACAAGGATTGGTTGAATGAGCAATTCGGATTAGAAGTGTGTCTAGTTGAGCGGAATCAAGAATTAGATGAGAATTGCGGAATGTAAAATTGGCGGGAAACGTAATGGCAAGAAATTGAAATGGCGGAATCTTAAATTGCATGAATTAAAGAGCAGAAGCTAAATTGCTGAAATTAAAAGGGAATGGGGGTGATTGCATGAATTGAGTTGCAGAATGTAAAGAGAAAGTGGAAATCAGAGATGGGGAATTCATTGGGTTATAGGAGATATTGAGATCTCCGAATCAAAACATGTTTATCTCTTCCTCAACCAATGCGTTCATTGAATTTTGCTTGGCAATCTTATATGATTGGATCCCAATCCCTTGGCTCACCAATTCTCTCTAAAAACAAACAAATTCCCAATCCCTTGGTTTAAATGTTCATAAGAAGAGATGATGCTCGATCACTGATTATACCACACAGTTTCATGAACCACAATTTGGTAGGATTACATGTCACAATATCCATCCAAACCCCAATCCAATTCACTGTGAGAAAGCTTCTCTAGCATGAATCCTCCATTCCTTTCCCAAGGTTCCGAAGGATTCCAATTATGAGTAGTTTCTTTCCCAAGACAACTACCCAATGGAATTAGATCGAGAAGCTTTCTAACAAAATTCAAGAGAAAAGATTGAAGAAGAAGATAAACTATTATTGATTCATTGAATTACAATAGAGCTCCCTAACCCAATGAAAGGGGGTTTAGTGAGTCATAGCTCTGAATTCAATTACAAAGGTATGAAAACTAGCAAAAAAATGAAAAGGTAAAAGTCCTTCCTAACTTAAATTCTATCCTATTTATACACTTTCTATATTGAGCTTCTGTTGTGTTTCTTGGGCTTTGAGGCCTCTCCCTGCTTTCCTTTTGCTTTGGGTTTATGATCCATAATCTTGATGAGGCTGCTGATCCACATTCTGTAACATTCATTGAGCCAACTTAGTGATAATCAAGTAATGACACATGACTCAACAAATTGAAATTCCAGACTCATCAATCCTTCAGGCCCAATCCCATAAACCATGATATTCAATTGGGTTTCATACCAGAGTAAGTTTAAGTTAATGTTTGTGCTCAAAAGCTAACTTAAACTGCAATATTTTTGGCCCAGAAACCTTTTCCAATAGTGGCGTTTAAGTTGCAGTTTAAGCTTAAACTGCAGCTTAAACGCCAGACACTTCCAGTGATGCCTTTTGTGGAAGCACGTTTAAGCTTCAGCTTAAGGTTAAACTGAAGCTTAAACGTGGAAATGGAAGAAGGCAGCCCTGGAGGGTAAAGTAGTCGAACACGTTTAAGCTTCAGTTTAAGGTTAAACTGAAGCTTAAACGTGGAGATAGGAAAGGCAGCCCTGGAGGTCGAACACGTTTAAGCTCCAGTTTAAGGTTAAACTGGAGCTTAAACGTGGGAATAGAGAAAGCCATCCTGGAGGTCGAACACGTTTAAGCTCCAGTTTAAGGTTAAACTGGAGCTTAAACGTGGAAGTGGAGAAAGCAACCCCTGGAGGTCGAACACGTTTAAGCTCCAGTTTAAGGTTAAACTGGAGCTTAAACGTGGAAATGGAGAAAGCAACCCTGGAGGAGAAAACTTGGTCGAACACGTTTAAGCTCCAGTTTAAGGTTAAATTGGAGCTTAAACGTGGAATTGGCTCCCTGGTGCATTTCCCATTTCTGGCGTTTAACTTCCAGTTTAAGGTTAAACTGGAGGTTAAACGCCACTTTCACCCTTTCCTCAGCTTTCATGATTTTGGTAGTTTAAGTTCCAATTTAAGCTTAAACTAGAACTTAAACTCCACATGTGATATTCAAGCTTCCTTTATTGATTTTGTTGCTTCCTTGCCTAGCCTCTTCTTCCCTGAAATCATCCAAACAATTGCATCAAAGTCTTGCAAAATTTCATGAGAAATCTTCCATTCATAGCATTCAAGTAATATAACTAAAAACTCATGGAATTTGCATCAAAATCATACTGTTTGGATGGTTCATTGCTTTGTTATTCATTTAACCATTCTTGGTTACTTTAAGCTCAAGAAAATGCATAAAACAACTAAAACTAACAGAAAAATGCTAGTGAAACTCGCTTAAGATGCCTTGGCATCACTCATTTAGCTGGAGCAATTGTTTTTCTCCTGCTAATTTGGCATCAAAGTTTAGGAATCTGGTTGCCCAGTAGGCCTTATGTTCCAGTTCCACGGGCAGGTGACATGCCTTACCATACACGAGTTGGTATGGAGAGGTCCCTATAGGGGTCTTGAATGCTGTCCTGTAAGCCCACAGAGCATCATCCAAGCTCCGTGCCCAATCCTTTCTACGGGTATTTACTGTCCATTCCAGGATTCTCTTTAATTCTCTGTTAGTGACTTCAGCTTGCCCATTGGTTTGTGGATGATATGGAGTATCCACCTTGTGGTGAATCCCATACCGAACCATGGCAGAGTAAAGCTGTTTATTGCAGAAGTGAGTGCCCCCATCACTAATGAGTACTCTAGGGACACCAAACCTGCTAAAGATATGTTTCTGGAGGAACTTCAGCACTGTTTTAGTATCATTGGTGGGTGTGGCAATGGCCTCAACCCATTTTGATACATAGTCAACTGCTACCAGAATATAAGTGTTTAAGTATGATGGTGGGAAAGGTCCCATGAAGTTAATTCCCCATATGTCAAACAACTCAATTTCCAGGATTCCTTGTTGAGGCATGGCGTAACCATAAGGCAGATTACCAGCTCTTTGGCAACTGTCACGGTTACGTACAAACTCTCGGGAATCTTTATAGAGTGTGGGCCAATAGAAGCCACATTGGAGGACCTTGGTGGCTGTTCGCTCACCTCCGAAATGGCCTCCATATTGAGATCCGTGGCAATGCCACAAGATCCTCTGTGCTTCTTTTCTAGGCACACACCTACGGATAATTCCGTCTGCATATCTCTTAAAGAGATAAGGTTCATCCCACAAGTAGTACTTTGCATCAGTAATTAATTTTTTCTTTTGTACCCTATTGTACTCCTTGGGTATGAACCTTGCAGCTTTATAGTTTGCAATATCGGCAAACCATGGTGTTTCCTGAATGGCAAACAAATGCTCATCTGGAAACGTCTCAGAGATCTCAAGAGAGGGGAGGGGCGTCCCTTCTACTGGCTCTATCCGGGATAGATGATCAGCCACTTGGTTCTCTGTCCCTTTTCTGTCTCTTATTTCTATATCAAACTCTTGCAGAAGCAACACCCATCTAATGAGCCTGGGCTTTGAATCCTACTTTGTGAGTAGATATTTAAGAGCAGCATGATCAGTATACATAATCACTTTTGATCCTACTAAGTATGATCTGAACTTGTCAATGGCGTAAACCACTGCAAGTAATTCTTTTTCTGTGGTTGTGTAATTTTTCTGGGCATCATTTAGAACGCGACTAGCATAATAAATGACATGCAGAAGCTTGTCATGCCTCTGTCCCAATACTGCACCAATGGCGTGATCACTGGCATCACACATTAGCTCAAATGGTAATGTCCAGTCTGGTGCAGAAATGACTGGTGCTGTGACCAGCTTAGCTTTCAGCGTTTCAAACGCCTGCAGGCACTCTGTGTCAAACACAAATGGCGTGTCAGCAGCTAGCAGATTGCTTAGAGGTTTTGCGATTTTTGAAAAATCCTTTATAAACCTCCTATAGAATCCTGCATGCCCCAGAAAGCTTCTGATTGCCTTAACATTGGCAATTGGTGGTAATTTTTCAATTACCTCTATTTTTGCTTGATCCACCTCTATTCCCTTGTTTGAGATTTTATGCCTAAGAACAATTCCTTCAGTCACCATGAAGTGACACTTTTCCCAGTTTAAAACTAGGTTGGTTTCTTGGCATCTTTTCAGAACAAGTTTCAGGTGATCAAGACAGGAGTTGAATGAGTCTCCATATACTGAGAAGTCATCCATGAAGACTTCTAGAAATTTTCCACCATATCAGAGAAAATAGAGGGCATGCATCTCTGGAAGGTTGCAGGCGCATTACACAGCCCAAATGGCATCCTTCTATAAGCAAACACTCCAGATGGACATGTGAATGCTGTTTTCTCTTGATCCTGAAGATCTACTGCAATCTGGTTATAGCCTGAGTAGCCGTCCAAAAAGCAGTAATAATCATGACCTGCTAGTCTTTCTAGCATCTGGTCTATGAATGGTAAAGGAAAATGATCCTTTCTGGTGGCTGTATTGAGCCTTCTGTAGTCAATACACATACGCCACCCTGTAACTGTTCTTGTAGGAACCAGTTCATTTTTTTCATTATGAATCACTGTCATGCCTCCCTTTTTTGGGACGACTTGGACAGGGCTCACCCAGGGGCTATCAGAAATAGGATAAATAATCCCAGCCTCTAGTAATTTGGTGACCTCTTTCTGCACCACTTCTTTCATGGTTGGATTTAGCCGCCTCTGTGGTTGAACCACTGGTTTGGCATTATCCTCCAATAAGATTTTGTGCATGCATCTAGCTAGCTTATGCCCTTAAGGTCACCTATGGACCACCCAAGAGCTGTCTTATGTGTCCTTAGCACTTGAATAAGTGTCTCCTCTTCCTGTGAATTTAAAGCAGAGCTTATGATCACTGGAAAAGTGTCACCTTCTCCCAGAAACGCATATTTCAAGGATGGTGGTAATGGCTTGAGCTCGGGTTTAGGAGGTTTTTCTTCTTCCAGAAGAAATTTCAGAGGCTCTTTCATGTCCTCTGAATCCTCTAAATCAGGCTGAACATCTTTAAAGATGTTTTCCAACTCTGATTCAGGACTCTCAGCCATGTTGACCTCTTCTACCAAGGAGTCAATAAGATCAACTTTCATGCAGTCTTTTGATGTGTTTGGATGCTGCATGGCTTTGACAGCGTTCAACTTGAATTCATCATCATTGACTCTCAGGGTTATTTCCCCTTGTTGGACGTCAATGAGGGATCGTCCAGTTGCTAGGAAGGGTCTTCCTAGAATGAGAGTAGCACTCCTGTGCTCCTCCATTTCCAGCACAACAAAGTCAGTGGGAAAGGCGAATGGCCCAACTCTGACAATCATGTCTTCAATCACGCCTGATGGGTATTTAGTGGAACCATCAGCAAGTTGGAGACATATCCGGGTTGGTTTAACTTCTTCAGTTAAGCCAAGCTTTCTGATAGTAGATGCAGGTATTAGGTTGATGCTTGCCCCAAGATCGCATAAAGCAGTCTTGGTGCAATTACCTTCTAATATGCATGGTATCAGAAAACTCCCAGGGTCTTTAAGCTTTTCAAGAAAGCTTTTCAGAATGACTGCACTGCATTCTTCAGTGAGGAGAACTCTTTCTGTTTCTCTCCAATCCTTTTTATGACTCAAGATCTCTTTCATGAACTTGGCATAAGAAGGTATTTGCTCAAGTGCTTCTGCAAATGGAATCTTTATTTCAAGAGTCCTGAGATAATCTGCAAAGCGAGCAAATTGCTTATCCTGCTCCTTTTTCCGGAGTTTTTGAGGATAAGGTATCTTGGCTTTATATTCTTCAACCTTAGTTGCTGCAGGTTTATTGCCTACAGAAGTGGTTGAAGAAGCCTTTTTAGAGGGGTTGTTATCAGCATTTGTGTGTGTCTGATCCCTCACTGGCAATTGAGTGCCAGAGTTAGAAGCTGGAGTGAAACTGGACGCCAGCTCCTTGTCTGCTCCTGGCATCTGAACGCCAGAACTGTGCCCATTTTGGGCATTCAGCGCCAGATCTTGCCCATTTTGGGCGTTCAACGCCAGATCCTTGCCCATTTCTGGCGTTGAACGCCAGTCCTGCCTTGTTTCTGGCGTTGAACGCCAGTCCTGAGCATGGTCTGGGCGTTCAGCGCCAGCCTTCCACCAATTTTCCGGCGTTTTAGTTCCAGAATTACTTTTTCCTGGGCTCTTTCTGTCCTCAGGTGAATTTTGGGTGGTTTGCTCATTTCTTAGCTTTTTGCTGCCTTGAGGTGGGGTATTTAATGTTTTCCCACTTCTTAGTTGATCTGCTTGGCATTCTTCTGTTATTTGTCTTTATAGCTGTTGCTTTGTTTGCCTAAATTGTTCTTCCATATGTATATTTGCCATTCTTGTCTCTTGTAGCCTATCTTTAAATTCGGCTAGCTGCCTTGTTAGAAAATCCAACTGCTGATTGAATTCAGCAGCTTGTTTTACAGGACTGAGTTCAGCAGTTGCTGTCTTAACCTCTTCTTTCATGGAAGGGTCACTGCTTAGGTACAGATGCTGATTCTTGGCAACTGTATCAATGAGCTCTTGAGCCTCTTCAATTGTCTTTCTCATGTGGATAGATCCACCAGCTGAGTAATCTAGAGACATCTGAGCTCCTTCTGCAAGCCCATAGTAGAAGATGTCTAACTGAACCCACTCTGAAAACATTTCAGAGGGGCATTTTCGTAGCATCTCTCTGTATCTCTCCCAGGCATTATAAAGAGATTCATTATCTCCTTGTTTAAAGCCTTGGATGTCCAGCCTTAGCTGTGTCATCCTTTTTGGAGGGAAATATTGATTCAGGAATTTTTTTGTCAGCTGTTTCCATGTCTTTATGCTGGCCTTGGGTTGGTTATTCAACCACCTCTTAGCTTGATCTTTTACAGCAAATGGAAATAGTAATAGTCTGTAGACATCCTGATCTATTTCTTTATCATGTACTGTGTCAGCAATTTGTAAAAACTGTGCCAGAAACTCTGTAGGTTCTTCCTGTGGAAGACCGGAATACTGGCAACTTTGCTGCACCATGATAATGAGCTGAGGATTCAACTCAAAGCTACTGACTCCAATGGAGGGTATGCAGATACTACTCCCATATGAAGCAGTAGAGGGGTTAGAATATGACCCCAGAGTCCTCTTGGACTGTTCATTTCCGCTTAGGTCCATGATGGAGAAAGGGAGATGGTGTAAAATAGGAAAAATATTTTTATTTATTTATTTATTTATTTCGAAAACAAAATAAATCAAAATAAAATAAATAGAAATGATTGAAAGATTTTTGAAAAAAAATTGAAGAGAGAGAAAGTGGTTAGAAGATTTTGAAAAGGATATGATGATTTTTGAAAAAGGTTTTAAATTTTGAAATAAAAATCTAAATTTTAGAAATAGATTTTGAAAATTTGCTTTTAAAATAGAGAGAAAAGATATTTTTGATTTTTAAGAGGAAAGAGAAAAACAATAAGATGGCACAAGATTTAAAATTTTTAGATCTAATGCTCCTTATTTTCGAAAATTTTGGAGGGAAAACACCAAGGAACACCAAACTTAAAAATTTTAAGATCAAGACACAAGGAAAACTCAAGAACACTTTGAAGACTCACAAGAACACAAGAACATTAAGGAAGAACACCAAACTTAAAATTTTTAGAAAACCAAAATAAATTTTCAAAAATTTTAAGAAAAATCAACAAGAAAACACCAAACTTAAAGTTTGGCAGAGGATTTAATAGAAAAATTATTTTTGAAAAAGGTTTTAATAAGAAAATAAGGATTCTAAAATTTTAACACGACAATAATACGAGACTCTAAACAAAAAGAGAAATTTTTCCTAATCTAAGCAACAAAATAAACCGTTAGTTGTCCAAACGCGAACAATCCCTGGCAACGGCGCCAAAAACTTGGTGCACAAATTGTGAATCACACTTTTCACAACTCGTACCACTAACCAGCAAGTGCACTGGGTCGTCCAAGTAATACCTCACGTGAGTAAGGGTCAAATCCCACGGAGATTGTTGGTTTGAAGCAATCTATGGTTATCTTGTAAATCTTAGTCAGGAAGTCAATTATGTTTATCAGTTGAATTGCGAATAACCAAGAGAGCATAAATTAAAAGTTACTTGTTATGCAGTAATGGAGAATATGTTGGAGTTTTGGAGATGCTTTGTCTTCTGAATCTCTGCTTTCCTCTGCCTTCTAATTCACGCACGCACGTCCTCCTATGGTAAGCTGTATGTAGGGGATCACCATCGTCAATGGCTACATCCCATCCTCTCAGTGAAGAATATGCTCACATGCTCTGTTGCAGCACGGCTAATCATCTGTCGGTTCTCGATCATACTGGAATAGGATTCTTCATCCTTTTGCGTCTATCACTAACGCCCAGCACTCGCGAGTTTGAAGCTCGTCACAGTCATTCGATCATTGAATCCTACTCGGAATACCACAGACAAGGTTTAGACTTTCCGGATTCTCATGAATGCCGCCATCAGTTCTAGCTTATACCACGGAGATTCTGATTAAGGAATCTAAGAGATACTCATTCAATCGAATATAGAACGGAGGTGGTTGTCAGGCACACGTTCATGGTTTGAGGAAGGTGATGAATGTCACGGATCATCACCTTCATCACAGTTAAGCGCGAATGAACATCTTAGATAGGAACAAGCGTGTTTGAATGGAAAACAGAAATACTTGCATTAATTCATCGAGACACAGAAGAGCTCCTCACCCCCAACAATGGAGTTTAGAGACTCATGCCATCAAAGAGTACAAAGTTCAGATCTAAAATGTCATGAGATACAAAATAAGTCTCTAAAAGTTGTTTAAATACTAAACTAGTAGCCTAGGTTTACAAAAAATGAGTAAACTATGATGGATGGTGCAGAGATCCACTTCTGGGGCCCACTTGGTGTGTGCTGGGGCTGAGACTTAAGCAATTCACGTGCATAAGGCCATTTTGGGCGTTCAACGCCAAGTTTGGATCCATTTCTGGCGTTGAACTCTAACTTTTAATCCTTTTTTGGCGCTGGACGCCAGAATTGGGCAGAGAACTGGCGTTGAACGCCAGTTTACGTCGTCTATCCTTGAGCAAAGTATGGAATATTATATATTGCTGGAAAGCCCTGGATGTCTACTTTCCAACGCAATTGGAAGCACGCCATTTCGGGTTCTGTAGCTCCAGAAAATCCACTTTGAGTGCAGGGAGGTCAGAATCCAACAGCATCAGCAGTCCTTTTTCAGCCTGAATCAGATTTTTGCTCAGCTCCCTCAATTTTAGCCAGAAAAATACCTGAAAAATTACAGAAAAACACACAACTCATAGTAAAGTCCAGAAATGTGAATTTTTCCTAAAACCTAATGAAAATAAACTAAAAACTAACTAAAACATACTAAAAACTATATGAAATTAACCCCAAAAAGCGTATAAAATATCCGCTCATCACCTGCCTTGTTTCTGGCGTTGAACGCCAGTCCTGAGCATGGTCTGGGTGTTCAGCGCCAGCCTTCCACCAAATTTCCGGTGTTTTAGTTCCAGAATTACTTTTCCATGGGCTCTTACTGTCCTCAGGTGAATTTTGGGTGGTTTGCTCATTTCTTAGCTTTTTGCTGCCTTGAGGTAGGGTATTTAATGTTTTTCCACTTCTTAGTTGAACTGCTTGGCATTCTTCTGTTATTTGCCTTGACAGCTGCTGCTTTGTTTGCTTAAACTGTTCGTCCATATGTATATTAGCCATCCTTGTCTCTTGTAGTCTATCTTTGAATTCGGCTAACTGCTTTGTTAGAAAGTCCAATTGCTGATTGAATTCAGCAGCTTGTTTTACAGGACTGAGTTCAGCAGTTGCTGTTTTAACCTCTTCTTTCATGGAAGGGTCACTGCTTAGGTACATATGCTGATTCTTGGCAACTGTATCAATGAGCTCTTGAGCTTCTTCAATTGTCTTTCTCATGTGGATAGATCCACCAGCTGAGTAATTCAAAGACATCTGAGCTCCTTCTGCAAGCCCATAATAGAAGATGTCTAACTGAACCCACTCTGAAAATATTTCAGAGGGGCATTTTCGTAGCATCTCTCTGTATCTCTCCCAGGCATCATAAAAAGATTCATTATCTCCTTGTTTGAAGCCTTGGATGTCCAACCTTAGCTGTGTCATCCGTTTTGGGGGAAAGTATTGATTCAGGAATTTTTCTGTTAGCTGTTTCCATGTCCTTATGCTGGCCTTAGGTTGGTTATTCAACCACCTCTTAGCTTGATCTTTTATAGCAAATGGAAACAGTAATAGTCTGTAGACATCCTGATCTATTTCTTTATCATGTACTGTGTCAGCAATCTGTAGAAACTGTGCCAGAAACTCTGTAGGTTCTTCCTGTGGAAGACCGGAATACTGGCAACTTTGCTGCACCATGATAATGAGCTGAGGATTCAACTCAAAGCTACTGACTCCAATGGAGGGTATGCAAATGCTACTCCCATATGAAGCAGTAGAGGGGTTAGAATATGACCTCAGAGTCCTCCTGGACTGTTCATTTCCACTTAGATCCATGATGGAGAAATGGAGATGATGTCAAGTAAAATTTTATTTTTATTTATTTATTTATTTGTTTATTTCGAAAATAATTAAAATAAAATAAAAAAATAGGTGAAGATTTTTGAAAAAAAATAAGGAGAGAGAAAGTGGTAAGGAAGTTTTGAAAAAGATATGATTTGGAAAAGATTTTAAATTTTGAAAAAAAATCTGCATTTTTTTTTAAAATAATTTTCGAAAATTGTTTTAAAATTAGAGAGAAAAGATATTTTTGAATTTAGTGAGAAAAGAGAAAAACAATAAAATAGCACAAGATTTAAAATTTTTAGATCTAATGCTCCTTGTTTTCGAAAATTTTGGAGGGTAAAACACCAAGGAACACCAAACTTAAAATTTTAAGATCAAGACACAAGGAAAACTCAAGAACACTTTGAAGACTCACAAGAACACAAGAACATGAAGAAGGAACACCAAACTTAAAATTTTCGAAAATCAAAGGGAAATTAACTAAGAAACACCAAACTTAAAGTTTGGCACAAAATTTAATAGAGAAAATATTATTTTTGAAAAAGATTTTTAAAAAGAGTGTACCAAACTGCCACGGACTTAGACTAACGCTCTAGCCAATTGGGCAGTAAAAGTAACACTTGTTTTGAAGAGGGATATTTTTTACTAAGAACAATAATAAGAGACTTTAAACCAAAAAGAAAAATTTTCCTAATCTAAGCAACAAAATAAACCGTCAGTTGTTCAAATACGAACAATCCCCGGCAACGGCGCCAAAAACTTGGTGCACGAATTGTGAATCACACTTTTCACAACTCGTACCACTAACCAGCAAGTGCACTGGGTCGTCCAAGTAATACCTTACGTGAGTAAGGGTCGAATCCCACGGAGATTGTTGGTTTGAAGCAATCTATGGTTATCTTGCAATTCTTAGTCAGGAAGTCAATTTTATTTATCATTTGAATTGCGAATAAACAAGAGAGCATGGGTTAAAGGTTACTTGTTATGTAGTAATGGAGAATATGTTGGAGTTTTGGAGATGCTTTGTCTTCTGAATCTCTACTTTCCTCTGTCCTCTGATTCACGCACGCACGTCCTTCTATGGCAAGCTGTGTGTTGGGGCATCACCGTTGTCAATGGTTACATCCCCTCCTCTTGTGAAAATGGTCCAAATGCTCTATCACAGCACGGCTAATCATCTGAGGTTCCCGATCATGCTGGAATAGGATTCACCCTCCTTTTGCGTCTGTCACTACGCCCAGCACTCGCGAGTTTGAAGCTCGTCACAGTCATTCAATCCCTGAATCCTACTCAGAATACCACAGACAAGGTTTAGACTTTCCGGATTCTCATGAATGCCGCCATCAATCTAGCTTATACCACGGAGATTCTGATTGAGGAATCTAAGAGATATTCATTCAATCTGATGTAGAACGGAGGTTATTGTCAGACACACGTTCATGGATTGAGGAAGGTGATGAGTGTCACTGATCATCACCTTCTCCATAGTTAGGCGCGAATGAATATCTTAGATAGGAACATGCATGTTTGAATGGAAAACAGAAATACTTGCATTAATTCATCGAGACACAGCAGAGCTCCTCACCCCCAACAATGGAGTTTAGAGACTCATGCCGTCAAAGAGTACAAAGTTCAGATCTAAAATGTCATCAGATACAAAATAAGTCTCTAAAAGTTGTTTAAATACTAAACTAGTAGCCTAGGTTTACAGAAATTGAATAAACTATAACAGATGGTATAGAGATCCACTTCTGGGGCCCACTTGGTGTGTGCTGGGGCTGAGACTTAAGCAATTCACGTGCATAAGGCCATTTTGGGCGTTCAACGCCAGGTTTGGATCCATTTCTGGCGTTGAACTCCAACTTTTAATCCTTTTCTGGCGCTGGACGCCAGAATTGGGCAGAGAACTGGCATTGAACGCCAGTTTACGTCGTCTATCCTTGAGCAAAGTATGGACTATTATATATTGCTGGAAAGCCCTGGATGTCGACTTTCCAACGCAATTAGAAGCACGCCATTTCGAGTTCTGTAGCTCCAGAAAATCTACTTTGAGTGCAGGGAGGTCAGAATCCAACAGCATCAGCAGTCCTTTTTCAGCCTGAATAAGATTTTTGCTCAGCTCCCTCAATTTCAGCCAGAAAAATACCTGAAATTACAGAAAAACACACAACTCATAGTAAAGTCCAGAAATGTGAATTTTTCCTAAAAACTAATGAAAATAAACTAAAAACTAACTAAAACATACTAAAAACTATATGAAATTAACCCCAAAAAGCGTATAAAATATCCGCTCATCACCCGGCAACGGCGCCAATGTTCCGAGGGTTACCTGAAACTGGAGGTCGATCTCGGATGAGATCTTCTGTACTGGTCGGAGAGGACGTGTCCGGCTGGCTGATGGCGGCCAGAGCTGTTGTGTCCGACTTGTTGGATTGACTGCACTACTGATCCTTGGCCACCGGAGGGTGGGGGGTACCTGCAAGAGACTCCGATGCTTAAGTTAGCACGGGTATTAAGCAGGTTTTTAGTAGAATCAGAGTATGAGTTATACCTGGGTGCTCCAGTGTATTTATAGTAGTTGTAGAGTGACCTTTCTAGATAAGATAAGTTAGTTATCTTATCTTTATCTTTGAGTCGAGGTCAGCTTATCTTCAAGGGAACCGCCCTTATCTCTATAGGCTTGGACAGCCTTTGGATTTGGGTCGTGTTCCTCTACTTTGGGCCCTTTATGGGCTTTCCTGTCGATTTGGCCGAGTTCTTTGAGAAGAAGTCGGTCCGCTTAACCTGAAGAGGTCAGTTGCTTTGTCGTCGATCCCAGGTCGGATAGCTCGACCTAGGGTATGAACAGTTCCCTTGAAGATAAGCTGACCTCACCCAAAGATAAGATAAGATAAGATAACTAACTTATCCTATCTAAAAAGGTCACTCTACACCATTATAAATACACTGGAGCACCCAGGTATAACTCATACTCTGATTCTACTAAAAACCTATTTAATACCCATGCTAACTTAAGCATCGAAGTCTCTTGCAGGTACCCCCACCCTCCGGTGACGAAGGATCAGCAGTGCAGCTAGTCCCACAAGTCAGACACGACAGCTCCGGCTGCCACCCACCACCCGGACACGTCATCTCCGACCAGCACAGAAGATCTCGTCCGAGATCGACCTACAGTTTTAGGTAACCCTCGGAACAATGGATATGTCGGGTGTTTCCTCTTTTCCCTCGACATGATATACTTCTTTAAGATATCTTTTGCAAGATAATTTAGAGATCCCTCCTCCCGCAAATCCTCCTTGTATCATGTGGACGTGTCTCTCTGGTGTACGAGGTGGTCGCTCAGTTCGTCCGATCTAATTTCCCTTCTCTTACCAATTTTTCTATGACATTTTTTAAGTCGAAGTATTCGTTGGTGGAATGTCCATAGATTCGATGGTATTCACAGTATTCAGTCCGATTTTTTCCTTCTTTTTTGCTTTTGAGTGGTCAAGCTGGGGTATTTTTTCAGTATGGCAAACTTCTCTGTAGACATCCACAAGGGACACCCGAAGAGGGGTGTAATTGTGGTATTTTTTTATCTTTTCCCCATGTTGATCTTCTTTTTTCTTGGATTCTTTGTCCTTATCTCGGAAGAGTAGGAGAATCCAGATTTTGAGGTCTCTCCTAGTCGAGAGTTTTCTTCCATGTTGATGTACTTCTCTGCTCGTTCTTGCACTTTGTTCAGAGATGTGGGATGCTTGATATAGAGTGGCTAAAAGGTCCCTCCTGCAAGCCATTGATGAGACCCATAATAGCGTCCTCTGTTGGTAGACTTTTGATGAGCGGATAATTTATACGTTTTTTGGCATTGTTTTTACATAGTTTTCAGTATGATTTAGTTAGTTTTTAGTATATTTTTATTAGTTTTTAATTAATATTCACATTTCTGGACTTTACTATGAGTTTGTGCGTTTTTCTGTGATTTCAGGTATTTTCTGGCTGAAATTGAGGGACTTGAGCAAAAATCAGATTCAGAGATTGAAGAAGGACTGCAGATGCTGTTGGATTCTGACCCCCCTGTACTCAAAGTGAATTTTCTGGAGCTACGGAACTCCAAATGACGTGCTCTTAATTGTGTTGGAAAGTAGACATCCAAGGATTTCCAGCAATATATAATAGTCCATACTTTGATTAAGGATAGACGACGTAAACTAGCGTTGAACGCCAGTTCCATGCTGCATTCTGGAGTCAAACGCCAGAAACAGGTTGCAAAGTGGAGTTAAACGCCAGAAACAGGTTACAAACTGGCGTTCAACTCCAAGAAAGACCTCTACACGTGTAAAGCTCAATGATTAGTCCAAGCACACACCAAGTGGGCCCCAGAAATGGATTTCTGCATCATTTACACATTTCTGTAAACCCTAGTAACTAGTTTAGTATAAATAGGACTTTTTACTATCTTTGTAAGGGGATCTTTGATTAGTTTTTATGCTATCTTAGACTTTCATGGGGGCTGGCCATTCGGCCATGCCTGGACCATTATCACTTATGTATTTTCAAACGGTAGAGTTTTTACACACCATAGATTAAGGTGTGGAGCTCTGCTGTTCCTCATGAATTAATACAAAGTACTACTATTTTTCTATTCAATTCAAGCTTATTCCTATTCTAAGATATCCATTCGCACCCAAGAACATGATGAATGTGATGATTATGCGACGCTCATCATCATTCTCACTTATGAACGCGTGCCTGACAAACACTTCCATTCTACATGCAAACAAGCTAGAATGAATATCTCTTAGATATCTAATACAGAGGAACGAGTTCGAGATATTAGAATCTTTGTGGTATAAGTTAGAACCCATGGATGGCCATTCTTGAGATCCGAAAAGTCTAAACCTTGTCTGTGGTATTCCGAGTAGGATCTGGGAAGGGATGGCTGTGACGAGCTTCAAACTCGCGAGTGCTGGGCGTAGTGACAGATGCAAAAGGATAGTAAATTCTATTCCAGTATGATCGAGAACCGACAGATGATTAGCCATGCAGTGACAGCACATTGGACCATTTTCACAGAAAGGATGGGATGTAGCCATTGACAACGGTGATGCCCTACATAAAGCTTGCCATGGAAAGGAGTAGGAATGATTGGATGAAGACAGCAAGAAAGCAGAGGTTCAGAGGAACGAAAGCATCTCTATACGCTTATCTGAAATTATCACTAATGAATTACATAAGTATCTCTATCCTAGTTTATGTTTTATTTATCTTTTAATTATTAAAACTCTATAACCATTTTAATCCGCCTGACTGAGATTTACAAGGTGACCATAGCTTGCTTCAAGCCGACAATCTCCGTGGGATCGACCCTTACTCACGTAAGGTTTATTACTTGGACGACCCAGTGCACTTGCTGGTCAGTTGTGCGAAGTTGTGACAAAGAATTAAGATTATGAACGTGCGTATAAAGTTTTCAGCGCCGTTACCAAGGAATGGAACCGTCACGATTTTTGCGCACCAAGTTTTTGGCACCGTTGCCGGGGATTGTTCGAGTTTAGACAACTGACGGTTCATCTTGTTCTCAGATTAGGTAATTTTATTTTAATTTTAAGCTTTTTATTTCTTATTTTCGAAAAATACAAAAAAAATTTCTTCTTTTTTCGTTTTTCCTAATTAAATTTCAAAAAATAAAAATAAAAAAAAGTTTAATAAAATAATAAAACAAAAAATATTTTGTGTTTCTTGTTTGAGTCTAGAGTCAAGTTTTAAGTTTGGTGTCAATTGTATCTTTTTAATTTTCTAAAAATTATTTTCAAAAATCTCATGCATTGCATTCTTCATGATCTTTAAGTTGTTCTTGGCCAGTCTTCTTGTTTGATCCTCATATTTTCTTGTTTTGTGTCTTTTCTTGTTTTTCATATGCATTTTCAATTTGTTAATGTCTAAAGAATAAAAATTTTTAAGTTTGGTGTCTTGCATGTTTTCTTTTCTTGAAAATTTTTCAAAAATAAGTTCTTGGTGTTCATCTTGACATTCAAAGTGTTCTTGGTGTTCATCTTGACATTCATAGTGTTCTTGCATGCATCACATGTTTTGATCCAAAATTTTCATGCATTGAGTCTTTGGGTTGTTTTTCTCTTTCTTCATTTAAAATTCAAAAATAAAAAAAAAATATCTTTCTCTTATTTCACTCATAATTTTCAAAAATTTGATTTGATTTAGTAAAAAATTTTTAAAATTTAGTTATTTCTTATGAGTCAAATCAAATTTTCAATTTAAAAATCTTATGTTTTTCAAATCTTTTTCAAAAATCAAATCTTTTTCATTTTTCTTTCATAATTTTCGAAAATTACAAAATGATTTTCAAAAATCTTTTTCTTATTTTGTTTCATAATTTCAAATCTTTACTAACAATTAATGTGATTGATTCAAAAAAATATTAAGTTTGTTACTTGCCTAGTAAGAAAGGTTCAATCTTTAAACTCTAGAATCATATCTTTTTAGTTTCTTGTTAGTCAAGTAATTAACTTTAATTTTCAAAATCAAATCTTTTTAAATTTTTTTTCAAATCTTTTTCAAATTAAGTTTCAATCACATCTTTTTCAAAATCAATTTCAAAATCTTTTCTAACTTCCTTTCTAACTTCTTACCTTTTTAAAATTGATTTTCAAATTTTTTTTAATCAATCCTATCTTTTTGTTTCAATCATATCTTTTTCAAAACTACCTAACTAATTATCTCTCTCTAATTTTCGAAAATCCCTTCCCCCTTTTTCAAATTTCTTTTTTTTATTAACTAATTGTTTTAATTTTTAATTTAATTTGATTTCAATTTTAATTTCAAAATTTAACTTTAAATTTTATTTTTAATTTAATTAATTTTTGAAATTCCCTCTCTCTCATCTCCTTCTAATTATTTATTTATTTACTAACACTTCTCTTCATCTCAAAATTCGAACCCTCTCTTCCTCTTGGTGTTCGAATTTCTCTTCTTCTAGTCTTCTATTCTTATACTCACATAAAGGAATCTCTATAATGTGACATAGAGGATTCCATATTTTCCTTTGTGTTCTCTTCTTTTTCATATGAGCAGGAACAAGGATAAGAACATTCTTGTTGAAGCTGATCCTGAACCTAAAAGGACTCTGAAGAGGAAGCTAAGGGAAGCTAAAGCACAACTCTCTGGAGAAAATCTGACAGAAATTTTCGAAAAAGAAGGAGACATGGCCGAAAATAATAACAATGCAAGGAAGATTCTTGGTAACTTTACTGCACCAAATTCCAATTTACATGGAAGAAGCATCTCAATCCCTGCCATTGGAGCAAACAATTTTGAGCTTAAACCTCAATTAGTTTCTCTGATGCAACAGAACTGCAAGTTTCATGGACTTCCATCCGAAGATTCTTTTTAGTTCTTAACTGAATTCTTGCAGATCTGTGATACTGTTAAGACCAATGGGGTTGATCCCGAGGTCTACAGGCTTATGCTTTTCCCATTTGCTGTAAGAGACAGAGCTAGAGTATGGTTGGACTCTCAACCTAAAGATAGCCTGAACTCTTGGGATAAGCTGGTCACGGCTTTCTTAGCCAAGTTCTTTCCTCCTCAAAAGCTTAGCAAGCTTAGAGTGGATGTTTAAACCTTCAGACACAAAGAAGGTGAATCTCTCTATGAAGCTTGGGAGAGATACAAGGAACTGACCAAAAAGTGTCCTTCTGACATGTTTCAGAATGGACCATCCTGGATATATTCTATGATGGTTTGTCTGAGTTATCAAAGATGTCACTGGACCATTCTGCAGGTGGATCCATTTACCTAAAGAAAACGCCTACAGAAGCTCAAGAACTTATTGATATGGTTGCAAATAACTAGTTCATGTACACTTCTGAAAGGAATCCTGTGAATAATGGGACACCTATGAGGAAGGGAGTTCTTGAAATTGATACTCTGAATGCCATATTGGCTCAGAATAAAATATTGACTCAGCAAGTCAATATAATTTCTCAGAGTCTGAATGGATTGAAAGAATCATCCAACAGTACTAAAGAGGCCTCTTCTGAAGAAGAAGCTTATGATCCTGAGAACCCTGTAATAGCAGAGGTGAATTACATGGGTGAATCCTATGGAAACACCTATAATCCCTCATGGAGAAATCATCCAAATTTCTCATGAAAGGATCAACAAAAGCCTCAACAAGGCTTTAACAATGGTGGAAGAAACAGGTTTAGCAATAGCAAGCCTTTTCCATCATCCACTCAGCAAAAGACAGAGAGCTCTGAGCAGGATCCATCTAGCTTAGCAAACATAGTCTCTGATCTATCTAAGGCCACTCTAAGTTTCATGAAGGAAACGAGGTCCTCCATTAGAAATTTGGAGGCACAAGTGGGCCAGCTGAGTAAAAGGGTCACTGAAACCCCTCCTAGGACTCTCCTAAGTAATACAAAAGAGAATCCAAAAAGAGAGTACAAGGCCATTGATTTAACCATCATGGCTGAACCTACAAGGGAGGGAGAGGACGTGAATCCCAGTGAGGAAGACCTCCTGGGACGTCTAGTGATCAACAAGGAGTTTCCCTCTGAGGAACCAAAGGAATCTGAGGCTCATCTAGAGACCATAGAGATTCCATTGAACCTCCTTATTCCATTCATGAGCTCTGATGAGTATTCTTCTTCTAAAGAGAATGAATATGTCACTGAAGAGCAAGTTGCCAAGTACCTTGGTGCAATCATGAAGCTGAATGCCAAATTATTTGGTAATGAGACTTGGAAAGATGAACCTCCCTTGCTCATCAATGAACTAAGTGATCTGGATCAACTGAGATTGCCTCAGAAGAAACAGGATCCTGGAAAGTTCTTAATACCTTGTACCATAGGCACCATGACCTTTGAGAAGGCTCTATGTGACCTTGGATCAGGGATAAACCTCATGCCACTCTCTGTAATGAAGAAACTGGGAATCTTTGAGGTGTAAGCTGCCAGAATCTCATTAGAGATGGCAGACAACTCTAGAAAATAGGCTTATGGACAAGTAGAGGACGTGCTAGTAAAGGTTGAAGGCCTTTACATCCCTGCTGATTTCATAATCCTGGATACTGGGAAGGATGAGGATGAATCCATCATCCTTGGAAGACCTTTCCTAGCCACAGCAAGGGCTGTGATTGATGTGGACAGAGGAGAGTTAGTTCTTCAACTGAATGAGGACAACCTTGTGTTTCAAACTCAAGGATCTCCTTCTATAACCATGGAGAGGAAGCATGAAAATCTTCTCTCACTGCAGAGTCAACCAAGGCCCCCACAGTCAAACTCTAAGTTTGGTGTTGGGAGGCTTCAACCTTGCTCTGAACATCTGTGAGGCTCCATGAGAGCTTACTGTCAACCTATTGACATTAAAGAAGCGCTTGTTGGGAGCCAACCCAATGTTATCTAATTATATTTATTTATTTTCCATTGTTATTTTATGTTTTCTTTAGGTTGATGATCATGTGAAGTCACAAAAACTACTGAAAAATCAAAAACAGAGTGAAAATAGAATGAAAAACAGCACACCCTGGAGGAGAACAGTCTGGCATTTAAACGCCAGAAACAAGCATCTGTCTGGCGTTTAACGCCAGAAACAGGCACCAAGCTGGCGTTTAACGCTAGAAACAAGCATCTACCTAGCGTTAAACACCAGAACAGAGCATGGAAGTGGCGTTTAACGCCAGAAACAGGCAGAAGTCTGGCGTTAAACGCCAGGATTGCATGTATAGGGCGTTTTACACGTCTAAAGGGTACATGGATCAAAAAAATCCTTGACACCTCAGGATTTGTGGACCCACAGGATCCCCTCAGGATCTGTGGACCCCACAGGATCCCCACCTAACCCTATTCTCTCCTTTTCACACCTTTTCATAACTCTCTTCCCCAAATGCCCTTCACCAATCACTTCAATCACTCTTTCCCATCATCCCCTCACCACTCACATCCATCTTCTCTTCCCCATAAACCCCACCTACCTTCAAATTCAAAATATTTTTCCTCCCAAACCCAACCCTAAATGGCCGAACCCTAAACCCCTCATTCCTTTTTCTATTTCACACAACACAACCCTCTCTTCTTCTACTTGGCCGAAACCTACTCCCTCTCCTCCATTTCTCTTCTTCTTCTACTTCTTTCTTTCTTCTTTAACTCGGGGACGAGCAAACATTTTAAGTTTAGTGTGGTAAAAAAATTTCTTTTTGTTTTTCCATAACCATTTATGGCACCTAAGGCCAGAGAAACCTCTAGAAAGAGGAAAGGGAAGGCAATTGCTTCCACCTCTGAGTCATGGGAGATGGAGAGATTCATCTCAAAGGTCTATCAAGACCACTTCTATGAAGTTATGGCCAAGAAGAAAGTGATCCCTGAGGTTCCTTTCAAGCTCAAAAGGAATGAGTATCCGGAGATCCGACTTGAGATTCAAAGAAGAGGTTGGGAAGTTCTCACCAACCCCATTCAATAAGTCGGGATCCTAATGGTTCAAGAGTTCTATGCAAACGCATGGATCACAAGGAACCATGATCAAAGTGTGAACCCAAATCCAAAGCATTGGCTTACTATGGTTCGGGGAAAATACTTAGATTTCAGTCCGGAAAATGTAAGGCTGGCGTTCAACTTGCCAATGATGGAAGAAAATGCACGCCCCTACACAAGAAGGGTCAACTTTGATCAAAGGTTGGACCAAATCCTCATAGACATATGTGAGGAAGGAGCTCAATAGAAAATTGACTCAAGAGGCAAGCCGGTTCAACTAAGAAGGCATGACCTCAAACCAGTGGCTAGGGGATGGCTAGAGTTCATTCAACGCTCAATCATTCCTACTAGTAACCGGTCTAAGTTACTATAGACTGGGCCATCATGATCCATAGTATCATGATTGGAGAGGAGGTGGAAGTTCATGAGATTATACCTCAAGAACTTTACAAGGTGGCTGACAAGTCTTCCACTTGGGCAAGGTTAGCCTTTCCTCACCTCATATGCCACTTCTGCAATTCAGCTAGAATTGACATAGAGGGAGATATCCTCATTGAAGAGGATAAGCCCATCACTAAGAAAAGGATGGAGCAAACAAGAGATCATGGACCTCAACATGAGCATGAGGAGATTCCTCACCATGAAATCCCTGAGATGCTTCAAGGGATGCACTTTCCTCCACAAAACTATTGGGAACAAATCAACACTTCCCTAGGAGAATTAAGTTCCAACATGGGACAACTAAGGGTGGAACACCAAGAGCACTCCATCATCCTCCATGAAATTAGAGAAGATCAAAGAGCCTTGAGGGAGGAGCAAGAAAGATAAGGAAGAGACATAGAGGAGCTCAAGAGCACCATTGGTTCTTCAAGAAGAGGAAGACACCACCCTCACTAAGGTGGACTCATTCCTTAATCTCCTTGTTTATTTATTTTCCTATTTTTCAATTTTTAAGCTTTATGATTATTTATATTTGTGTCTTATTACATGATCATTAGTGTCTAAGTGTCTATGCCTTAAAGTTATGAATATGAATCCACCACCTCTCTTGAATGAAAAATGTTTTAATTACAAAAGAACAAGAAGTACATGGTTTTGAATTCATCCTTGAAACTAGTTTAATTATTTTGATGTGGTGGCAACACTTTTTATTTTCCGAATGAATGCTAGAACAGTGCATATGTCTTTTGAAGTTGTTGTTTATGAATATTAAATATGTTGGCTCTTGAAAGAATGATGAAAAGGAGACATGTTATTTGATAATCTGAAAAATCATAAAAATGATTCTTGAAGCAAGAAAAAGCAGTGAATACAAAAGCTTGCGAAAAAAATGACGAAAAAAGAGAAAGAAAACGAAAAAGCAAGCAGAAAAAGCCAAAAACTCTTTGAACCAAAAGGCAAGAGCAAAAAACCAATAGCCCTTAAAACCAGAAGGCAAGGGTAATAAAAAAGGATCCAAGGCTTTGAGCATCAGTGGATAGGAGGGCCTAAAGGAATAAAATCCTGGCTTAAGCGGCTAAACCAAGTTGTCCCTAACCATGTGCTTGTGGCGTGAAGGTGTCAAGTGAAAACTTGAGACTAAGCGGTTAAAGTCAAGGTCCAAATCAAAAAGAAGAGTGTGCTTAAGAACCCTGGACACCTCTAATTGGGGACTTTAGCAAAGCTGGGTCACAATCTGAAAAGGTTCACCCAATTATGTGTTTGTGGCATTTATGTATCTGGTGGTAATACTGGAAAACAAAGTGCTTAGGGCCACGGCCAAGACTCATAAAGTAGCTGTGTTCAAGAATCAACATACTTAACTAGGAGAATCAATAACACTATCTAAATTCTAAGTTCCTATAGATGCCAATCATTCTGAACCTCAATGGATAAAGTGAGATGCCAAAACTATTCAAGAGGCAAAAAGCTACAAGTCCCGCTCATCTAATTGGAGCTAAGTTTCATTGATATTTTGGAATTTATGTATATTCTCTTCTTTTTATCCTATTTGATTTTCAGTTGCTTAGGGACAAGCAACAATTTAAGTTTGGTGTTGTGATGAGCGGATAATTCATACGCTTTTTGGCATTGTTTTTACATAGTTTTCAGTATGATTTAGTTAGTTTTTAGTATATTTTTATTAGTTTTTAATTAATATTCACATTTCTGGACTTTACTATGAGTTTATGTGTTTTTCTGTGATTTCAGGTATTTTCTGGCTGAAATTGAAGAACTTGAGCAAAAATCAGATTTAGAGGTTAAAGAAGGACTGCAGATACTGTTGGATTCTGACCCCCTGCACTCAAAGTAGATTTTCTGGAGCTACAGAACTCCAAATGGTGCTCCCTCAATTGCGTTGGAAAGTTGACATCCAGGAATTTCCAGAAATATATAATAGTCCATACTTTGATTAAGGATAGACGACGTAAACGGGCGTTGAACGCCATTTCCATGCTGCATTCTGGAGTCAAACGCCAGAAACAGGTTGCAAAGTGGAGTTAAACGCCAGAAACAGGTTACAAACTGGCGTTCAACTCCAAGAAAGACCTCTACACGTGTAAAGCTCATTGCTCAGCCCAAGCACACACCAAGTGGGCTCCGGAAGTGGATTTCTGCATCATTTACTCATTTCTGTAAACCCTAGTAACTAGTTTAGTATAAATAGGACTTTTTACTATCTTTGTAAGGGGATCTTTGATTAGTTTTTATGCTATCTTAGACTTTCATGGGGGCTGGCCATTCGGCCATGCCTGGACCATTATCACTTATGTATTTTCAAACGGTAGAGTTTCTACACACCATAGATTAAGGTGTGGAGCTCTGCTGTTCCTCATGAATTAATACAAAGTACTACTATTTTTCTATTCAATTTAAGCTTATTCCTATTCTAAGATATCCATTCGCACCTAAGAACATGATGAATGTGATGATTATGTGACGCTCATCATCATTCTCACTTATGAATGCGTGCCTCACAAACACTTCCGTTCTACATGCAAACAAGCTAGAATGAATATCTCTTAGATATCTAATACAGAGGACCGAGTCCGAGATATTAGAATCTTCGTGGTATAAGTTAGAACCCATGGATGGCCATTCTTGAGATCCGAAAAGTCTAAACCTTGTCTGTGGTATTCCGAGTAGGATCTGGGAAGGGATGGCTGTGACGAGCTTCAAACTCGCGAGTGCTGGGCGTAGTGACAGATGCAAAAGGATAGTAAATCCTATTCCAGTATGATCGAGAACCGACAGATGATTAGCCATGCAGTGACAGCGCATTGGACTATTTTCACAGAGAGGATGGGATGTAGCCATTGACAACGGTGATGCCCTACATAAAGCTTGCCATGGAAAGGAGTAGGAATGATTGGATGAAGACAGCAGGAAAGCAGAGGTTCAGAGGAAGGAAAGCATCTCTATACGCTTATCTGAAATTCTCACTAATGAATTACATAAGTATCTCTATCTTAGTTTATGTTTTATTTATCTTTTAGTTATTAAAACTCTATAACCATTTGAATCCGCCTGACTGAGATTTACAAGGTGACCATAGCTTGCTTCAAGCCGACAATCTCCGTGGGATCGACCCTTACTCACGTAAAGTTTATTACTTGGATGACCCAGTGCACTTGCTGGTCAGTTGTGCGAAGTTGTGACAAAGAATTAAGATTATGAACGTGCATATAAAGTTTTCAGCGCCGTTACCAAGGAATGGAACCGTCACGATTTCTGCGCACCAACTTTGTATGTCCAGACATGCTTTGTTGAATCTTTCCATGTAGCTGTGGAGAGTTTCCCGATCTCCTTGCTTGATTCCTAATAGACTTGGGGCGTGCTTAGCTTTGTCTTTTTGGATGGAGAATCTGGCCAGAAAATTCTTGGCTAAGTCGTCGAAGCTTGAGATGGACCTAGGGGGTAGATTGTCAAACCATTTAATTGCTGTCTTTGTTAAAGTAGTCAGAAAGGCTTTGCAGTGAACTGCATCTGAGGCGTCGGTAAGGTACATTCTACTTCTGAAATTACTGAGAAGATGGTTGAGATCTGCTGTGCCATCGTATAAAGTCATGTCGGAAAGTTTGAAGTCCTTTGGGATTTTGGTCCTCATGATCTCTTTGGTGAATGGGTCTTGGTCCTTACAGGGGCTATCTTCATGACCGTATCGAGTGGTTTTGGCCTTGATATCTGCTTCGAGTTTTAGGAGCTTGTCCTCTAACTCGCGGCATCGCCTAACTTCCCTTCGTAGGTCTCTCTCAGCTTCTCGTTGATGCTCCACCTCTTTTTCGAGTTGGTTTAGGAGGTCTTGAAGTGCCTCCATGGCTTCCACGTTTGGCGAATTCTTGTCTTTGTTAGGTTGAGGAGTATCTTTTGGTGTAGTGTCCGCATTTTTGTGCGGCATTCTGTCTTCTAGATCAGAGTCGTGGTCGTTGTTAAGATTATCCGCCATGATGGTGGGATGACTTCCAGGTTCCCCGGCAACGGCACCAATGTTCCGATGGTTACCTGAAACTGTAGGTCGATCTCGGACGAGATCTTATGTACTAGTCGGAGCTGACACGTCCGGCTGGTGGGTGGCGGCTAGAGCGGTTTTGTCTGACTTGTTGGGCTGACTATGCTGCTGATCCTTTGTCACTGGAGGGTGGTGGTACCTGCAAGGGACGTCGATGCTTAAGTTAGCAAGGGTATTAAGCAGGTATTTTGTAGAATCAGAGTATGAGTTATACCTGGGTGCTCCAGTGTATTTATAGTAGTGTGGAGTGACCTTTCTGGAGATAAGATAGTTATCTTATCTTATCTTATCTTTGAGTGAGGTCATTCTTATCTTCAAGGGAACCGCCCTTATCTCTATAGGCTTGGACTGCCTTTGGATTTGGGTCGTGTTCCTCTGTTGGGCCCTTTTTGGGCTTTCCTGGTGATTTGGCCAACCTCTTTTGAGAAGAGGTCGGATAGTCCTGACCTAAAGAGGTCGGTCGACTTGTCGCTAAACAACCCGGGTCGGACAGCTCGACCCAGGGTATGAACACTTCTCCTCAAGGCAATTTTAATCAGAATAACTTCAACAACAATCGTCAGTTTCAGCCCTCTCAACAATGTCAAGCACTTCCACTTTTTTAGAAATCTTCTGACTTGGAATCTATAGTTGCAGAGCTCTCCATGAGTACCCACAATTTTATGCAGGAAACCCGAGCTTCATTCAGAAACTTGGAGATTCAAGTGGGTCAGTTGAGCAAGCAAGCACCTGAGAGGCCTTCTAATACTCTTTCCAGTGACACAATGCCTAACCCAAAGGAAGAGTACATGGCCATACATCTGAGAAGTAGTAAGGTAGCAGGTTCAGAAGCAAAAGTTAGTGAGGAGCTGGTTGAAAAAGAAGCTTAGGAGAAGACTGAGGACAGAGTAGAGCATGCCCCTCTAAGGCATCTGGATAACCCCTTTTCAGTTGATCTTGAGCAACATCCAGTGAAGTCTCCAGCACTTGAGTACAAGCCAAAGATGCTATATCTTCAGAGGTTTCAGAAGGCCACCAAAGAAAAATATTTTTCAAGATTTTTAGAGGTCTTCAAGAAGCTTCAAATCAACATTCCTTTTGCAAAAGCTTTTGAGCAAATGCCTTTTTATACTAAGTTCATGAAGGAGTTGTTGACTAACAAGAGGAACTGGAAAGAGAGTAAAATAGTGGTGCTAACAAATGAATGCAGTGCAATTATATAGCAGGATCTCCCTGAGAAGATGCAAGATCCGGGAAGCTTTCTAATTTCTTACACCATTGGAGACATTACTAGTCAGAGAGCATTATGTGATCTTGGAGCTAGCATCAATCTCATGCCACTTTTCTTGATGAGAAAGCTCAAAATTGATGAGGTAAAACCCACTCGTATTTCTCTTCAACTTGTTGATCGTGCAATTAAATTTTCTCTTAGAGTTGTTGAGAATTTACTGGTGAAAGTAGGACTTTTTTTTATTTTTCCTGCTAATTTTGTCATACTGGATATGGAAGAGGACAAGAATGCCTCCATTATTTTAGGAAGATCCTATTTAGCTACAGGGAGAGCCCTTATTGATGTGCACAAGGGTGAGTTGACTCTGAGAGTCAATGAAGAAGATATTGTCCTTAATGTGCTTGAGGCTCTACAACACCCTAGTGATTCTGAGGGGTGTATGAGAGTTTATCTTATTGAGCCACTGATTCAAGAGATTTTTGATGCCAAAGAGCTTGATGGTGTTTTGGAACCCCCTTCAGAGGATGGTTTGCTTGAGATTGATGATTCACCACCTCAAGAGAAGGTGTCACACATGCCTGATATAGAGGAAGGGCCTCCGAAGCTTGAGTTGAAACCCTTGCCTCCCTCTTTGAAGTATGCTTTTCTAGGCGAGCAAGATTCCTATCCAGTGATCATTAGCTCCTCTCTGAGACATGAGGAAGGGGAAGCTTGATACAAGTGCTCAAGATCCATAAAACAGCTCTTGGGCAGACCATTAGTGATTTGAAGGGGATTAGTCCGGCTAAGTGTATTCACAAGATCTTTCTTGAGGATGATGCTAAACCAGTTGTGCAACCACAAAGACGACTCAATCCAACCATGAAAGAGGTGGTCCAGAAAGACGTAATGAAGCTTTGGAAAGTTGGGAGAATTTACCCAATTTCTGACAGTCCACGGGGTGAATCCTGTGCAAGTGGTTCCCAAGAAAGGAGGGGTGACAGTGGTCAAGAATGAGAAGAATGAACTTATTCTCACAAGGACCGTCACGAGGTGGCATATGGGTATTGATTACAGAAGGCTCAATACTGCAACAAGGAAAGATCACTTCCCTTTGTCTTTCATTGATCAGATGCTTGAGAGGTTACCTGGCCATGAATTTTATTGTTTTTTAGATGGATATTCTGGCTATAATCAAATTGCTGTAGACCCTCAAGATCAAGAGAAGACGACGTTCACTTGCCCTTTTGGAGTGTTTGCTTACCGAAAGATGCCGATTAGACTGTGCAATGTATAACAACCCCAGTTTTTAAAAAAAATAATGAGTTATTAGTTTATTTATGATAATTTTCGATAATTTTATTTAAAGAAAATTATTCTTTTAAATGTAATTAAAATAAATTTTATGATACTTTGAGTTTAAAATTCAATAAAATTTTCTAAATAATTGAGTATTTTCATATTAAGGATTTAAAGATTTAATAAATGAAGATTTTATACAATTTAAATTAAAATAATTAAAAATATTTGATTAATATTATGAACTAAAAGAAAATTTATTTATTTATCTCTAGTCTTAAATTAGAGTATTTAATTAAAAAAATAATTTATAATTTGAAAAATAAATAGTATTCTTAAAATTAATCATATTGATTAAATTTGGTTTTAAATCAATAATCTATTTAAACCCTAAATTTCCAATTTTAAACCCTAATTTCACTAGTCCTAACCCTTCTAAAACACACACATGTACCTCCACACTTGTTCATTTCTCAAAGAGCCATGTTTATCCCTTCCTCATCCACCGCCATTCCCTTTTCTTTTTACTTCACCCACACCTACGTAACAAAAGAAAGAAAGAAATCAGAAGGGTAGAAATGAAGAGGGATTGAAAGAGTGAAAGAACCAGAGCCGCGGGAGAAAAAGGAAGGGAGGGGAGGCTCCACCATGCCGCCAGCTCGCTGCGCACCACTACCGCCCGTGAAGCCAAAGAGATCGCCGCTGTCACAGGGAAGAGGAGGAGAGAAAGAGTAGAGTGCGAGAGAACCAAAGACACAAGAGATAAGGAGAATGCAGCAGCCAGAGAGGGAGGTAGCGCCGCTGCCGTCGCCACTGGTTCTAATGCCGCTGCCATGGAGAAGATAATGACGCAAGGAAGAGAGGGAGACAAAGTCGTGCACCACCATCAAAGCCAGCGGCATCCCAACCCTTCTTGTCTTAGTCTCAATTCTGTAACTCTTGAACCTACCATGATTATACCTTTGTTCTGTTTAAATGTTGTTCCTTTGTCAAATTCTTATTTTAATTTCAATAGCATGTCTCTGTTTTAGCACGGCCATATTACTCCTCTTATTTTTTTGCTGGGGCCGTTTTGAGTGAGGATGTTTGTGCCACTATAGAATTGCTAGAGTTGCTGCTGCCATGGATTAAAAAGAAAGGGGATTGTCGCATTTAAATTCGGCGATTTTGACTAACTGAGGTAGGGGATTTATTTTAAAAATAAAGGTTTTAAATTATGAATGCCAATAAAATTAAATGAGTAATTGTAAATAGTTTATGGTTGCTTTGTGTGAATAATTGTTGGAATTGAGTTGAATCATAGCTGTGATTGGTGATTGGTTTAATGATTTCATGTAGTAATTATAGATGATGTTATGTATTTTGAAGTTATACTTGCTGCTAGTACTTGTTGATGATGATTGTGAGTATGGAATATTGAGATGGCTACTGAAAATTTATTTGATGAATCATAACTTGAGATATGTTGTGATAGATGAGATGCTAAAGAATGGATGTTGTGATAATATGATTACGTTGCCCTTATGATATGAAATCGTGATATATTGAATTAAGTGTTCTTGGTCAAATTCGGCTAGTCTAAAGAAAATTATAATTGTGGTTTTAGAGGAATTTTAGGCTTGAATATAAAATATGGTATGAAGGGTTGTTAAAATTACTTAATGCAGAATTTTTTGCATAATTGGCAGCAATTTAAAATAAAAACTGGGAGAAATCTAGACATAATTTTCGATCAAAATTATTTTTTTGTCAAACTTAAAGAAGTCAAGAATTCTCCATAAAAAGTTCAAGGAATTCGGCCAGGTGGTTTGGAATCTATAAATTTTTGAAGTTTAGTGGTTGCTGTAGAATTTTTTGGTTTTCTAGTTCTGCAGTACCAAATTCCAGATGCTATAACTTTTATTTTGTTTGGAATTTTGAGTTGCTTCCAAAAAAATTTTAAATATCTATCAGTCTATTTTAAGTGAGTACAAATTTTATTTCCATTGCTATTTTGTAGAGTTAGTTATAACTCTTGGAAGCTGAACTGTTCACAGGAAATTCAAAACTAATTTAAAGAAAGAGAGCAGCATTTCCAACTGACATTTAATTAACCAAATGAGGTACTATGGATCTAGAATTTATTTGTCCTAAAACTTTGGGGTGTTAAGTGTATTCTCACCAAAATATGGAAGTATCGAATTAGAATTGGATTTATCATGAATTTATCAAAAACAGAGCTGCTTGTTGTATTTTTTCTGAATTCTCTTCAGTGTGGCAGCAGATTTAATTAAGTTGGCTATCGGATTCAATTCTAATCCAAACGTGGTAAAACTTGATTTAGACTCAAAGGATATGTGCAAATTTGGCAGAATGTAACAGCTTAGTTAAACAAATGTGTGTAGGTTATCCCTAGGACACGTTTAAAGCTAAGCGGTGATGCAGAGGTATACTTAGCTGTAAGGTGAAGTGGAGGCATAATGGAAAGAAAAGAAAGTGAGAATTAAAGAATGGACAGGGTACTTAGATGAAAAGAAAAGGGAAGTAAAGAATGAAATAAATAATTGAGAATTGTATGTTAAACGGGCCTTGTGCCAAACTGCTAATGCGAAAGTGCCCGCCTAACTAATAGCCTGAGATTGCTAATGCGAGAATATTCGCCTAACTAATAGCACTATTTCTTACTATGATGCACCTTAAAATGCTATTATGATAAGGCCTAACTGACACGGGTAACCGTGATGCCAAGGTGTCTAACTGACACAGCAAAGAAACCATATTCGGGGTTCACTTCGAATAACGTCGGGTTGCGGGTAGACAACCGACGCATGAGCTCATGGCCTGCGCTAGAAACAGGCATGAATCATCTTATTTGCATATTTACATTTGATTGTGTTTGTTTTATTTTGTTTATCTGTGATTGTGGTGTTGTTTTGGTGACTTGCTTGTGTGCTTGATTTGATACTTTACTTGTGCTGTGGTCTTAATAATTAATGTACTAAGGATTGATGTTTGTATGTTGGATTTAGGTATATTGTTTGTGATGTTAGCTTATTTAGATCTTGCAGTAACTTGAGGAATGTTATTTACATATAAGGAATTGTTAATGAGACTAAGATTTTGTCTAAGTAACGTAATTTAAAGAAAGCGAGTTAAAACTGTTTCTAAGTAAAATTATTTTTGTGATGTGAATTAACTATTTGTATTTACTCTGTTTATTATGGTGTTCACGTTCCCTACTGAGAACATGTGGCTTTGTTCTTACCCTAATGTTTTTCAAAAACCTTTTCAGAGGTACAGACAAGACGACTAATTGGAAATCTACAGATTAATAGAAGATTTATTTGGCTAGTTGCTTCTGGGTTTATTCCCCTTGCCCTTGATGTTTCTATAGTGTTATATTTTTACAGAGGGGTAGGTTTGTAATTGAGTCTTGCATGAACAATTATTATGTATTAATAGTAAATATGTGAGTATATGTTTATCTGACATAGTTTAGCTTGAAGTATATACCAAAATAAAAGGAATTTCGTTTTTCTTAAAAACTATTGACCAGTTAACGTGTAGAGGCTCAATATTAAATAGCTAATAAAAGAAAAATAGAGTAGTAATGCCTCATTCTTAGTACGATTATGACGTGCTAAAAATTAAGGTGTTACACTATGGTATCAGAGCAGTTCGTTCTAGTAGAGCCTTGGGAAGGGACTGATTATGCTTTACTGCAAACTCTGAGTGTCTGTCATGCGATGGAACTTGTCATAATGACAAGAGTTAGATTTTATATGCATGACTGTCTGTTGATTAAAGCTGTTAGCCTACCATTGCATACCTTATGGTATTAAGTCTGGCCAACTTAATACTAATAATTTATGTATATGGAAACACTAATAGGTTGTCATGGACAAAATAGAGTTAATAAGTAATGCGAATCATGGGGATTGGGGACGTTAGAAGTTAAGTTTTAGGAGTTGGCTTCGTTTCAATGTATAATTCTTATTCGTGCTGATGTAAATCTCTTCCTTGATTGCTTGCAGTAGAATTCTTTGTTTCCAATTCTTCTTGGGATGTGTTTTGAATATCTTCTGACCATAACTTGTTGTTCATACATATCCTTACTTGAGTATGTTCCTAATTATTACTTGAACCTTTCGGAATATTCATCCTTATTGCTATTTACCTGTCATTATTATGTGCATCCTTGTTAGAGTCTAATCTTAAGAATCTTTCTAAATCTCCACAGTACACTACACCTTTTCTGTCATCTTCATGAGATATGATTTCTTTCACATTTGAAAAACTGAATATGTTAAACCTTTTTGTTTCTTTTCTTTGATGTTTTTGAAAGTGGGCTTGAAATAAATCTTTTCCATCTTATATCAATTTTCAAGGACAAAAATTTTTGTAAGGTGGGTAGGATATAACAACCCCAGCTTTTAAAAAAATAAATAATAAGTTATTAGTTTATTTATGATAATTGTTGATAATTTTATTTAAAGAAAATTATTTCTCTAAATGTAATTAAAATAAATTTTATTATACTTTGAGTTTTAAATTCAATAAAATTTTCTAAATAATTGAGTATTTTCATATTAAGGATTTAAAGTTTTAATAAATAAAAATTTTATACAATTTAAATTAAAAAAATTAAAAAAGTTTTGATTAATATTATGAACTAAAAAAATTATTTATTTATCTCTAGTCTTAAATTAGAGTATTTAATTAAAAAAATAATTTATAATTTAAAAAATAAATAGTATTCTTAAAATTAATCATATTGATTAAATTTGGTTTTAAATCAATACTCTACTCAAACCCTAAATCCCCAATTTTAAACCCTAATTTCACTAATTCTAACCTTTCTAAAACACACACGTACTTCCACACTTGTTCATTTCTCAAAGAGCCACATTTACCCCTTCCTCACCCACCGCCATTCCCTTTTCTTTTTACTTCGCCCACACCTACATAAAAAAAAAAAGGAAAGAAAGAAATCAGAAGGGTAGAAATGAAGAGGGATTGAAAGAGTGAGGGAACCAAAGCCGGGGAGAAAAAGGAAGGGAGGGGTAGGCTCCACCGTGCCGCCAGCTTACCGCGCACCACTGTCGCCCGTGAAGCCGAAGGGATCGCCGCCGTCACAGAGAAGAGGAGGAGAGAAAAAGAAGAGCGCGAGAGAAGCAAAGACACAAGAGAGAAGGAGAATGCAGCGGCCAGAGAGGGAGGCAGCGCCGCTGCCGTCGCCACTAGTTCTACTGCCGCTGTCATGGAGATGAGAACGACGTGAGGAAGAGAGGAAGACAGAGTCGTGCACCACCATCAGAGCCACCGACATCCCCACTCTTCTTGTCTTAGTCTCAATTCTGTAATTCTAAGGAGTGATGTTTATATGTTGGATTTAGGTATATTGTTTGTGATGCTAGCTTATTTAGATATTGCAGTAACTTGAGGAATGTTGTTTACATATAAAGAATTGTTAATGAGACTAAGATTTTGTCTAAGTAACGTAATTTAAAGAAAGGGAGTTAAAACTGTTTCTAAGTAAAATTATTTTTGTGATATGAATTAACTATTTGTATTTACTCTGTTTATTATGGCGTTCATGTTCCCTACTGAGAACGTGTCGCTTTGTTCTCATCCTAAAGTTTTTCAAAATCCTTTTCAGAGGTACAGATAGGACGACTAATTAGAAAGCTACGAATGAATAGAAGACTTGTTTGTCTAGTTGCTTCTGGGTTTATTCCCCTCGCCCTTGATGTTTCTAGAGTGTTATATTTTTACAGAGGGGGTAGGTTTGCAATTGAGTCTTGCATGAATAATTATCATGTATTAATATTAATTATGTGAGTATATGTTTATTTGACATAGTTTAGCTTGAAGTATATACCAAACTAAAAGAAATTTCGATTTTCTTAAAAACTATCGACCAGTTAACGTGTAGAGGCTCAATATTAAATAGCTAATAAAAGAAAAATAGAGTAGTAACGCCTCATTCTTAGTACGATCATGACGTGCTAAAAGTTAAGTTGTTACACAATGTCCCAATGACTTTTTGGAGGTGTATACTTTCTATTTTCTCAGATATGGTTGAAAAGTTCATTGAGGTATTTATGGATGCCTTTTCTATTTTTGGTAATTCTTTTGATTCTTGCCTAAAACATCTTTCCTTAGTCTTGAAGCGGTGCCAAGAAACAAACCTTGTTTTGAATTGGAAAAAATGCCATTTTATGGTAACTGAGCATTGTTCTTGGGCACTGAATTCAAGTAACAGAATAGAGGTTGACAAAGTTAAGGTAGAGGTAATTGAAAAATTACCACCTCCCACTAATGCAAAGGCAATCCGAAGTTTCTTGGGACATGCAGGCTATTATAAAAGATTTATAAAGGATTTTTCTAAGATTGCTAAGCCTCTGAGCAACCTCTTGGTTGTAGACATTCCTTTTTTGTTTTGATGATGATTCTTTGCCTGCCTTTGAGACTCTGAAAGCTATGCTTGTATCTGCTCCCATAATAGCTCTTCCTAACTGGGATTTACGGTTTGAATTGATGTGTGATGCCAGTGATCATGCTATAGGAGCTGTCTTAGGACAGAGACAAGACAAGCTTGTGCACGTCATTTATTATGCTAGCTGTGTGTTAAATGACACACAAAAGAATTACACAACTATAGAAAAAGAGTTATTAGCTGTAGTTTATGCATTTGATAAGTTTAGGTCCTATTTGATTGGTTCTGTGGTTATTATTTTCACTAACCATACTGCTCTTAAATACCTTCTAACTAAACAGGATGTTAAACTAAGATTGATTAGGTGGGTGCTCCTTCTTCAAAAGTTTGATATTGAGATTAGAGACAGAAAATGGTCAGAGAATCAAGTGGCTAACCATCTTTTCAGGATTGAACCTGAAAAGAGAATGCAACAGCCCACTCCTGTGACTGAGACCTTTTTGGATAAGCAATTCTTTGTCATTCAGAGGGCTCCGTGGTTTGCAAACATTGCAAACAACAAGGCCATGAGGTTTATCCCCAATGAGTACACTAAACAACAATTTAAGAAGCTATTGAATGATGCCAAGTACTTCTTGTGGGAGGAACCTTACCTTTTCAATATATGCTCAAATGGTATTATCCGGCGTTGTGTCTCAGATGAGGAAACACAATAGATTCTCTGGCATTGTCATGGTTCCGAGTATAGTGGCCGCTTTGGAGGTGAGAGGACAGCAACTAAAGTCCTTCAGAGCGGGTTTTATTGGCCGACTCTCTTTTAAGTCTCTCGGGACTTTGTGCGGAATTGTGACAAGTGTCGGAAGGCTAAGAATCTGCCCAACAACCATGAGATGCCACAACAAGGAATACTAGAATTGAATTATTTGATGTGTGGGGCATTGACTTCATGGGACCTTTTCTACCCTCATATTCAAATAATTACATTCTGGAGGTGGTTGATTATGTATCCAAGTGGGTGGAAGCAGTGGCTTTACCCACTAATGATGCCAAAGTGGTGCTGAGCTTTCTTTAGAGATATATTTTCAGCCAGTTTGGTGTCCCGAATATACTAATTAGTGATGGAAGAAGCTACTTCTGCAATAGACAGCTAGACTCTCTTCTGTAGAAGTATGGAGTCCATCATAAAATGGCAACCCCTATCACCTACAAACAAGTGGATAGGTTGAGGTTTCTACTAGAGAACTCAAGAGGATTCTGGAAAAGACAGTTAGTACCTCACAGAAGGACTGGGCTAGGAAGCTTGAAGATGCTCTCTAGGTATACCGGACGGCATTCAAGACTCCTATTAGCATGTCCCATATCAGCTGGTCTATGACAAAGCCTGTCACTTAGTAGTGGAGTTGGAGCACAAAGGTTACTAGGCAACAAAGTTCCTGAACTTTGAGTGTCTCTGTATGGTCATGTGGAACTTCAAGAAGAATACTCTAATAGGAGGTTCACTGTCAATGGCCACAGGCTGAAGCACTATCTTGGAGGCAAGGTTGATTGTTAGAGGTCCGCTCATTTGCTGACTTAGCAAAGCTGACCGTCAAGTTAGTGATGTTAAAGAAGCTCTTTTTGGAGGTAACCCAATAATTTGTATCCTTATATTTTCTATTTGTTTTGAATTTATTTAGTTTGTTTTAATTTCTTATAGTTTTCCTTCTTTTTACTTGTAGTTTGGTCAGGGTGGCACCAAACTTGAGAATCTTAAGTTTGGCGCCACATGCACAAGTTTAAAGAAGTTGGCTACTGGAAGAGTGGTGCCAAACTTGAGAAACTCAAGTTTGGCGCCAAGTGCTCATATTTGGAGATGTTGGCTTTGGAAGGGGTGGCGCCAAACTTGAATATATGAAGTTTGGCGCCACCAATAAGTAATTAGAGGAGTTCCATTTTGCCAGGGTGGCACCAAACTTGGCCACCCTGGCATTTGGCACCGTATTTTCATAAAAAAATAAAAATTTAGGCGCCAAATGTCGCATCACTGGCGATTGGCGCCAAGGGAGATTTACACGAAGAATTTGGTTCGGCCAGGCGCCGCATCACTAGCGTTTGGCACTAGGGAGGAAGAACAAGGGAATTTGATTTGGAATTTCAATTTTACACGAGAATCACTCGTGATTCTCCCTACTTTTTGCTAACCCCTATACCCCTGACATCTTTCCATCCCCATATCCTTTTTCAAATCAATTTCCAACCCCCATATCCCTCATCAAATCATTCCTCCCTTCCCCAAACCCCTCCCCTTGACCGAGCCCTCCTTTTTTCTTGTTTTTCCTTTCCATACCCTTCTTAACCCCCTTTCCCCCTCTATGTAAGCCCCCACACTACATTACCCATCACAACTTCCTTCCATTACATTCACCACAAACCAATTCACAACCACTTGTTCCCTTCCACCCTATTCTCCACAACAACAACATATACATATTCCTTCCCCCCAAACCACAACCGTCAACCACACATTCCCCCTCCCTTTTCTTTTCTAATTTTATTTTATTTCCATACCCCTTATATCCACTACGCCTTATCTGTCTCCATTCTCTTCCTCCTCTTTGTCCTATTTTATTTTTGCTCGGAAATGAGCAATCGTTTAAGTTTGGTGTTATCATGCTGCTCGTTTCTTCTGTTTGATTTCAATGTCACCAAAGAGCACTGATACTTCAAGAAAGAGAAAGGACAATGAACCGGCCACCAGCTCTTTTGATTCAAGGAGGTTCTGCTCCAAGTTACATGAGGAGCACTTCTTTGAGGTTACTTCCAAGAGAGTCGTGATTCTGGAAGTGAAATTTGCATTGAAACTGGACGAGTATTCGAAAATTTGGTTCCAAATTGAGAGGTGGGGTTGCAATTTCTCTGTGACCCGCACACTGAGGTTGGGCAATTGATGGTTCAAGAGTTCTGTGATAACCTTTGGATCACCTATAAGGATGTCCAAGGGGTGAATGAGAAGAATCATCAGACTTTTGTGAAAGGAGGAGTATTGAATTTCAGTCCAAGGAGCATCTAACAAGTCCTCCAGTTGCCACTTGCTGAGCATACTTTGACTAGCTACAGTGAAAGGGTGAACCAGAACCAGAAGTTGGACCGAGTGCTTGCTGAGATCTGCCTCCCAGGAGCCTAGTCGAGGTTGGGTTTGGATTTTAGACTGAACCAACTGAAGAGCAGCGACCTCATTCCTTCGGCTAGGGGATGGCTAGACTTCATCTGAAGGTCTATTATGCCTACTAGCAACTGGTCGAAATGTACTGTGGATTGAGCCATACTGATCCACTGCATCATGAACAAGGAGTATGTGAATGTGCAAGACATAATTGCACATCAGATATAATGCGTTGCATCCAACCCCTCTTCACATGCTAGATTGGGAGTCCTGTACCTCATTTACCACCTCTGTGACGCTTCTAGGGTGAAGGTGGAGAATGATTTTCCTATTTCGATTGAGAGACCAGTCACCAAGAAGACCATGGAGTATGTGAGGGAGTACTAGAGGGTCTAGAGAGGAGAGCAAGCCGAGAAGGAGGCTTAGCAAGACCAGCCTCCTGTACCTCTGGGGCATTACTTCCCACCTCAGGAGTACTGACAGCAACTTACTTCCTCTCTTGAGTAGATGAGGATAACACAGGATAGTCACGACATCCTTCTCCATCAGATTGTGGCGGAGCAAGAGACTCAGCGCCATGAACTTTTTCAGCTGAGGCAGGATTATGGGTGACTGAGAGGACCATACGGACTGCAGCCTGGGGAGAGAGACACCAACCGTGATGACTGAGGTGGTTTAGTTCCTTTCTCACTTCCTATTTTCCTTCCGCTATTAATATATTATCTTCCTATTTTCTGTTGCGTTTCTTTATATGTTGCATGATATGTAGTATTTTCAGTTTTTTAGGTTTTAGTTTGATTCAGTTGTTTATTTTTTAATTTGAAAATATGTCTCATGTATTGCTCACTAAGATTGAATCTAAAAAGAAAAAGGAAAGAAAGTGATGTATTGCACAAAAAAGTGAGTTTATATTTAAGAATAGTCTTATTTACTTAGATGTGGTGTTGTTTATCTGTGAATTTGAATGCATGATATGAATAGTACATATTTTAATTTGGATAAAAGGATGTTGATGCCTGATAAACCACTATTTTATGGTTTATTTTGTATTGAATTGAGTGAATTTTGTCAATTATTCTCCCACTTATTAATGTAAATTGCATGTTTTTAAGTTTCCTTCCTAATTTTGTGCTATGATTGAAAACATGCTTCTTAGGCCTTAAAATCACTAATTTTTAATCCTCTCTTATTACTATTCGATGCCGTGATATGTGTGTTAAGTGTTTTCAGAGTTTACAAGGCAAGAATGGCTTAGAGGATGGAAAGGAAGCATGCAAAAGTGGAGGGAACACAAGAAGTTGAAGATTTGAGAAGCTGGTGCCGATGTGCACGCATGGATCACGCGTACGCGTGACTGGTGCAGCAGACAAATGACGTGCACGCGTGGCTGACGCCTATGCGTGGCCAGGTGCAAGATTCAGTGATGCGTATGCGTGGCTGACGCGTACGCGTGACGAACGTCACGTGCTGCAATTAACAGAATTCGCTGGGAGTGATTTTTGGGCTGCTTTTGACCTAGTTTCAGGCCCGAAATTGAAGACAAGAGGTTGCAGAGTGGAGCTGGGAGGATCATTCACCAATCATTCATTCACACACACATTAGATTTTAGATGTAGGTTTTCTAGAAAGAGAGGCTCTCTCCTCTCTCTAAGTTTTAAGGTTTTTAGTCTTATTTCTTCTTAGCGTCCGAATTTTATCTTGCTTTAATTTAGTTTTCTTCTACCTTTTATTGATCTAATATCTTAGTTTATCTTCTTTTATTGATTTCTTTATTTTTCCAATTTAGTTTATAAACTCTTGTTGTTAGATTCAATTTCCTTTTAATGCAATTTGAGGTATTTCATGTTTATTGCTTCTTTCTTTAATTGTTGGTTATTGATTTGTTGCATTTGCTAATCTTATATTTTACTATTTCTTGTTACTTTTCTATGATTTTGTTTTGTGCCTTCCAAGCGTTTGATAAAATGCTTGGTTGAATTTTAAAATAGATTTTTATGTTCTTGACTTGGATTGATTAATTAGAGACTCTTGAGTTATCAAAATTCTTTTGTTGATTGGTGATTGAAAGTTGCTAGTTGGCTTGAGACTTACTAAATCTAGTCTTTGATTAGGACTTGTGAACTTAAGTCGATTTTGCTCACTTTATTTTCCTTCATTTGTTAGAGGATAACTAAGTGAAAACAGTTTGCACCTACCATCACAATTGATGATGATAATGAGGATAGGAATTCCAATTTTCAATCCTTGCTAGGACCTTTCTTAGTTGTTAGTTTATTTCTTTGTTATTTACATTACTTGTCTCTTATTATAAAAACCCCAAAAGATACCTTTTCATAGCCAATAATTACACACTTCCCTGCAATTTCTTAAGACACGACCCGAGGTTTAAATACTTCGGTTAATTTTATTAGATTTGCTTAAGTGACAAACAATTTAAACATTGACTGAGGATTAATTGTCAGTTTAGAACTATACTTGCAACGAGAATTTTTTGAGAAATTCTTTACCGACAATTTTCCTTCGTCAATGCCTGAGGAAAAGAAATTTGGAGAACTATTATGAATTCTTTAAATTATATAAGAAATTAATCCTTGAAGCAAAAGAAACAGCAAAAAGAAAATGAAAATAAATAAAAAACAAGGCCTAAGGCTCTGAGCATCAATGGCTAGGAAGGTTAAATAAGATCAAAAGCTCAAAAGAATTGTTTTCCTAGCCACATGCTTGTGGTGTGACTGTGTCAAGGAACTCTTGAGATAGAACATTTAGAGTTAAAGCCATGTGCAATAAAGAGTATGCTAAAGGCTCTGAGAACCACTGATTGAAAAAGTTCAATAGAAAAGATCCAAACTCAAAGTGTTCTCCAGTTAAGTGCATGTGGTGTTTTTGTGTCAAGCAAAGCTTGAGACAAAACATTTAGTGTCACAGCTAGGCTCAAGATGCAAAGCACCAAAGAAAAGACAAAACAAGTTGTGTTCAAGGATTAATCCAAAGTAAAAAGCAATAGAATTCATAATATTATTCGGATTCTAATTCTGAATGACCTTAACATTCCTGAGCTTCAAAGGATAGTGAGATGTCGAAACTATCCACATTCACAGTGTTGTTAACCCCACTCAGAAAATAGACAGGGGCTTAATTGAAAAACTCAACACTCATCAAATTTACATCTCAGGTTTATATTGTTTTCAGTTGCTTGAGGACAAGCAATAATTCAAGTTTGGTATTGTGATGCGTGAGCATTTTCTTATCTTTTATTAGTGAATTTGTATTTGAATTTGTTGAATTAAATCAAGATTTAGGTGTTTTAAGCCACCATGAATGCAACTTTGAGTTGTTTTTCAATTTGATTAATTTCAGGTAGCATTCGGACGAATTTGGCGGAGTTCAAAAAGAAGAAAATGAGTCAATTTCATGCAGAAGGTGGCACCAAACTTCATCCAACCCAAGTTTGGTGCCAAGATCACAATAAAGCTCCAATTTGTTTCGGCCGTAGTGGCACTAGGAACGTGGGAATGCGTGCGTCTTTATATGAATGTGGCGCCAAACTTCACCCAGCTCAAGTTTGGCACCAACATTATGAAATTAAAGGGCTTCCGCGTGAATCACATCAAATCTTTTGATTTAATTTAGTTTTTAAAATAAATTTTGAATTAAGAAAAAATATTTTTAGGTTTTAGAAATTATATTTTACATTAATTAGGATTAGATATAAAAAGAGAAGAGATTTTGACCTAGTCGACTTCTTCTCCTCTTCCACACTTTACATTTTTCTCTGCTAGGATTTTTCCATACCATGAGCAACTAAACTGCCGTTGTTAAAGTTAGAAGCTCTATTTTTTTAGATGGATTGATAACTATTGTTTATTACTTCTAATTTGTGCATTGATTTACATTCAAGAATCAGTTTTTTTCTTTATCCTACGGATTAGAGTATATTAGAAACTCTCTTCTAAAATGAATTCTTGTTGAATCTTGGAAAAGTTAAATCACCTGAATAACAGCTTGGAACTGAATTCTCATAATTCTCTAACTATCTGAACTTAATGTATTACGTGACATATAATCATATCATCTTTAGATTATTAGGGTTTTGTGTAGCTTATAAACTAGGATTTGAACCTAAACCCTCTAATGAGATTAAGTGACCAAGGAATTGGTAGTTAATTGAGTTAGAGGAGGATTAAAGTACCAAGGAATTGGAATCTAATCACTCAAAGTTTGCTATGAATTGAATCTTTGCATAATCAAGGTAGTTAATAAGAATTGTTAATCCTAAAATCTGAACATCTCCAAAGCCTTAACTATTTTCTTATAAAATTCTCATAACCAATTTATTGTTTGCTTTTTTAACTCTTCTGAATTACTGTTTAATGCAATTTGAACTCAAAACACTCCTTTTTGCTTGTCCGACTAAGTAAATCACTCAACTATTGTTGCTTGGTCCATCAATCCTTCCAGGATCAACCCTCACTCACCTGAGGTATTGATGCGGAATTCAAAGTCCACAAACTAACCGGCAAGTGCACCGAGTCATACCAAGTAATACCTAAGGTGAGTGAGGATCAATCCCATGAGGATTGATGAACTGAACAACAATAATCGAATGACTCACTTACTCAGGCAAGCAGAAAATGGTGTTTTGAGGGTTGTAAATCGCATTAAACAGTACTTCAGAAAGTAAGAAAGCAAGCAGTAGAATTGGTGAGAAATATATATGAGAAAACAGTTAAGGTTTCGGAGTTATTTATTCATCTGGATTAAGTTTTCTTACCAACTATTTTAATCATGCAAGATTCATTTCATGGCAAACTATAATTGACTAAACCCTAATTCCTTAGTGATTTAGTCTCCTCTAAACTAATCAACTGCCAATTCCTTGGTCACTTAATATAGATTAAAGGGTTAGATCCAATTCTAGTTTATTAGCCACAAAAACCCTAATTACTCAGATATAAAAGGATTATATATCACGTATCCCGTTAAGTCCAAGCAATAAGCAGTTTAGGAGGAATTTACTTTCAAGCTAATATTTAAGTGAGATAACTTCTCCAAGAATCACAAGAATTCATATAGAACAAGGGTTGTTCTTCCGATATACCCAGATTCATAAGATGAAGAATGAAAGTAATCCTTGAAACTGAATCAATACATTAATTAAAATAGAATGATAATAGTGTTAATCCATAGAAATAAATAGAGCTCCTAACCTTAACTAAGAAGGTTTAGTGCCTCATGACTCAGAGAGAAAACTAGGGTTCAAAAAATGTGAAAGTGCGCAAGTGCGAAGATTGCCCAAAAGGCTAAATCTTTTTCCTTTTATATCTAACCTAATTTTATTTGAAACTAAAATAAAATAATAAATTCTAAATCTAAAAGATTTTATTTGTAAATAAAAATAACTAAAATGAAATAAAATATAATAATTAAAATCCAAATCCAACTAAAGATGCTCCTTTGGTGAAGCTTGATCCGTATTGCTGGCGCTAAACACTAAATTCGGTGTTTAACGCCCTAGGGGGGCAGAAAGTCTCCTTTCAATTCTAGTTTGGTGGCTTGGCGTTTAGCGCCCTAGTAGGCAGAGAGCTTCCTTGCATTTCTGGGTTGCTGGCGCTAAACGCCCAGGTCCGCGTTTAGCGCCGGCTTGGCAGGTTCCAAACTCTTCTCTTTTCTTGCGCACGAACTCCACCAAACCGATCCAAACTTCACCTGAAATAATTAAAACACTAAAGTAACTCAAAGTAGCATCCAAAGAGGCTTCAAACACTAAAATTTAATTAAAACTGAATAAATTTATATCTAAAAATAAATAGAAAATAAAGAAAAAATGCTCACGCATCACAACACCAAACTTGAACTGTTGCTTGTCCTCAAGCAACTAAAAACAATATAAGACTGAGAAGAGAACTCGCTTAAGACTTGAGTGTTCAATTAAGCTCCTGCTCTTTTACTGAGTGGCGTTAATGACACTGTGATCCAGAATAGTTTCGGCATCTCACTATCCTTTAAAGCTAAGAAATATCAATGTCCTTCAGCACTAGAACTCGGATGATATTATGGATTCCCTTCCTTTTTAAGCTTTAATTAATCCTTGAACACGACTTTTTCTTATATTTTTCTTTGTCTTAGGCTTAACATGACACAAAAACACCACAAGCACTTAATCAGGGAACTCTTTGAGTTTTAATTTTTCTTTTAATTTCTCCCAATCAGTGGTGCTCAGAGCCTTTGGCATACTCTGTAATTGCACTTGGCCTTGACTCTTAGTACTCTTTCTCAAGGGTTACTTGACACATTCACACCACAAGCATATGGTTAGAAAAATAAATCTTTGAGCTTTTAATCATGTTTGACCTTCCTAATCATTGCTATTTAGAGCCTTAGACCTTACTTTTATTTTCTTTTTCTTTTTGTTGTTTGTTTTTCTTCAAGGATCAATTTCTTACTCAATTTAGAAAATTCATAATATTTCTCTAAGTTCCTGTACCTCAAGAATCAGCATTCTTAACTTCAATATCAATTATGCACTATTCAATTCATACATTCAGAATCATAGATAATACCACCACAGCAGAGTAATCAAGACAACTCAGAATATATAACTCAAGTCTCATGCTTTTTACTATTTCTTTTCTTTTTCTTTTGATTTTTCAAGCTCAGTGAGCAATACATGAGACATTTTTCAGAATAAACATAAAATATCAAATTAAATAACTAAGCATAGAAAAATAATAGAATACTACTAATGATCATGCAAAGGCTTCTCAACCACCTCAGTCCTGGTGGCTGCTCCCTCCTCGGAATTCTCTACAGCGCCTCAGCTTCTCCTACTTTCACCTCTAGCTCTGCTGGTCCTCCACTAGCTGATGGAGGAGGGTAGAATGGTCCTAATGCTATATCCTCAACTGATCGACTGATGATGTCAGCTGCCCAATAGATGTGGTTAACTGATCCCAGTAATCACGTGGAGGGAAATAATATCCCTAAGGAGTCTCAGGCTGCTCCTGCTGAGGAGGGGGACCTGGCTCCTGAGGCAGTACTCATCCAAACTCCTTGGCATACACCATACCCCTCTTACTAATCAGCCTCTCAATGTCAATAGGGGTGTCTCCATTAATACGGACTTGAGCGGTCTCACATAGGCAGAAGATGAGGTGGGAAAAGGCCAATCTAGCAGAGGTTGAGGCCTTCACTACTATGTTGTATAACTCCTTAGGGATCACACGATGCACCTCCACCTCATTACCGAGCATGATGCAGTAAATCATCACCAATCAGTCAATAGTAGCCTTGGACCGGTTACTCGTGGGAATGATAGAGTGCTGAATGAACTCCAACCACCCTCGAGTCACTGGCCTCAGATCATGTCTGCCCAAACTGGTATGGTTGCTCTTTGGCATCCCGCCTCTACTGTGCTCCAGGGAGCCATATATCAGTGAGGATTTTGTCCAATCTCTGATTAGTGTTGACTCTGTGAGTGTAAGAGTGAGGGTCAAATCTGGATGGTGGTAGCTAAAGTATATCCCTCACTCTTTTCGGACCGAACTCTAGGATCCTCCCTCGGACCATAGTGCGCCAGTTCTTTGGGTTAGGGTTCACGCCCTTGGCATGCTTATAAATCACCCAACCATTGGTGTAGAACTCCCTATCCATCAGAGTACCAACCTCAGTCACAGGGTTGCATAGAACTTCCCAATCCTTCCTCAAAATTTATTCCCAAATCTTCAGATACTCATCCGACTGCAAATCAAATCGGACCTCCAGAGTCACCTTCTTTTTTCTCACAACTTCGTTAAAGTGATCCTTTTGGGTCTTGGAGAAGAACCGGCTAAAGTCAAATGGACCGATTGTAGGAGCCTTCTCCTTTCTCTTCCTTGAAGAGGATTCTCGAGTTTTGGGTGCCATATAAAAAATGATAGAAATGAGAAAATGGAGTGCCCTAACACCAAACTTAAAGCTGTTGCTCGTCCCGAGCAAAAAAAATTAGAAATAATGGAGAAGAAGAGATAGAAGAAATGGAAAAGAAAAAATAGTAGATGTATGACGGGAAAAGAGAGAGGTATGAAAAAGTTGGGGTCTATGAGATTGAGAAGAAAACAGAAATGGTAGAGATAGAGGGGGAGGTAGCTCTGTTAGAGAAGGGTGAAAAGAAAAGGGAAGGAAGGGAAGCAAGTGAATTGGTTTGTTGTGGTGAGGTAAAAGTAAAAAGAGAATAATGGATATATAGAGAGGGAGGGAGGTCCAGTTTTAAGGGAGGGAATGAGGTAAATAAAAATAGAATTGAATTGAATGGGGGCGGGGTTAATGTTTAGGGGATGGGAAAGAGAGATTTAGTGGGATTGATGGGATACGGTAGGGTGATGGGAGGTGTGGTTGGTATAAGGGGGATGGAATGTAGATGGAAAGGTGGGTAGAGGGGAAAGAGGGAGTGGGGTGTAGTTTGAACGGTCAAGTGGGGTGGGACCCACTTACCATTTTCAATGTTCAAACCTCTTTCTTCAAATTCAATTCTAGGTTGCTAGCGCTAAACGCCAACTCCGGCGTTTAGTGCCACAACTCTTCACAAAACGTGCCATCCAGGGCACTAAACGCCCCTCCTGGCGTTTAACGCCACCACCTTTTTCAATCAAATTTTTTTGAGGACAAGGCCTAGCGCTAAATGCCCATGAGTTTGTCTTGGTTTGCATGCCATCTAGGGCGTTAAACACCCTCCCTGGAGTTTAATTCCAGCACCCTTGATGCCAATTCAGGCGTTAAATGCTCAAGTCCGTGTTTAGCATCCAAAACGATGTAAATCCACCTCAATTTGCATGTTCCTCAGTGCTAAACACACAGCCTAGCATTTAGCACCACCCATCAGAGAACTCTTTGATAATTGTGCCATCTCTAGTGCTAAATAATGCGTGAGCATCTTTTCTATCTTTTTATAGTGATATTTCATTCGAATTTGTTAGGTTTAATCAGGATTTAAGTATTTTTGATCCACTATGAATGCTACTTTGATTCGTGTGCAATTTGGTTTATTTCAAGTATAATTCAGATAAATTTGACAGAGTTTGTGTAGAAGAAAAGGAAAAAAGTGGATGATGCTATCAACCCTGACCTCCTTGCACTTTAACGGGCATAACCTGAGATACAGAGGTTCTTATTGAGGCGGTTCCAGTAACATTGGAAAGCTAACTTCCAGAACTTTTCAACGATATATAATAGTATACACTTTTCTTCCAAACCATACGGCATTGGTGGCGCCAAACTTGGGGCTCGCCAAACACACTGCCTTGGTGGTGCCAAACTTGGGGTTCTCCAAGTTTGGCACCAGGATGAAGCTCTTTTATGTGTACAAACGGGTGGTGTGGCGCCAAACTTGGTATAGCCCAATTTTGGTGCCAGGTTCAAGGTTTCGAAGTGGTCCCCACGTCTCTACAAGCAGCACAAGATCTTTTTATATTTTTTTATTAAAACTTTATTTTATTTACAAATAGAAAAATATATTATTTAGTTTTAGAAAATATATTTTACATTAATTAGGATTAGATATATATAAGGGAAAGGATTCAGCCCTTCGGGGGGACTTCTCTCTTCTGCACTTTCACACTTTCTCTCTGCTAGGTGTTTATTTTCTCCATGAGCAACTAAACCTTCATCGTTAAGGTTAAGAGCTCTGTTTATTTATATGGATTGAAATTATTTCTTTTCTATTTTAATTAGTGTATTGATTTAGTTTCAAGGATTAATTTCGTACTAAATTTTATGAATCTAGGTGGAACGAAAATATGACCTTTATTCTAGATGCATTCTTGTGACCCTTGGAAGAGGTCTCTCACCTGAACACAGCTTGAAAGTAAATTCCTCCTAAATTACTAATTACATGAACTAATTGGGATACATGACATATAATCCTATTAGCATTGGGTAATTAGGATTTTGTGGCTAATAAATTAGAATTTGACTTTGATGCCAGGACATTTTGGCCAGTTTTACTAACCTTTTCTTTACTGTTTTTAGGGTAGTTTCATGCATTTCCTTAGGAAATAAGCTAGTTTTGGGTAGATATTTACTTACATCTTGATTCAAGCATACATTGTACACTTTACATGATTTCATGAGGATTTTGCATGAATTTAAGGACAAATTGGATGTTGCATTTCCCATGACTTGGACTAGAACTTTGATGCACTTTATTGCTTGATTTCAGGACAAAGGAAGCAAAGAAGAACCACTTTAGTGGCTACGTTAGTTACACTAACGTTAACACTAACGTAGAATGGGAGTAACTTGCAAAGTTAATGAGAAAAGTAATTGCCAATAACGCTCTCGAAGCCATCATTGCCCACGTTAAGAGTCACGTTAACTAAGTTAACGTGAACTCTAACGTGGAAGAAAGGAAATGGAGCCAACCTTAGTGACACTTAACATTATCACTAACATTGGACCAAGCTCATAAGTGGCCACGTTAGTTGCCACGTTAACTTCGTTAACGTGGCCTCTAACGTTAAGAAGTAAAGGGGGATGCCAACGTTAGTGTCATTCAACTTTCTCACTAACGTTGGCCAAGTCACAAGAAGCCACGTTAACTCCCACGTTAACCAAGTTAACGTGGAAGCTAACGTGAAGAAACTAGGTGGTCGACAATGTTAGTGACACCAAACATTGTCACTAACGTTGGGATGAACACACACTATCCCCAAGAAGCCACGTTAACTCCCACGTTAACCTAGTTAACGTGGAAGTTAACGTGAAGAAAAAAGGTTATCGACAACGTTAGTGACACCAAACATTGTCACTAACGTTGGAAGGAGCCAACACAAGCCACAATGAGCCACGTTAACTCCCACGTTAACTTAGTTAACGTGGAAGCTAACGTGAGGAGAGGGATGATGAGCCAACGTTAGTGACATTCAACTTTGTCACTAACGTTGGAGATGGCTAGCACAGCCACGTTAGAAGCCACGTTAACCTAGTTAACGTGGACTCTAACGTGGGAGCTAAGGGGCACATTGGAACGTTAGTGACAATGGTAAGTGTCACTAACGTTCTCGAAGGTTGGTAAGCCTACGTTAAAAGAGCCACGTTAACTAAGTTAACGTGGACTCTAACGTAGGGAAGGGGGAGGCTTCTCAACGTTATTGGGAAAGGTGAGTCCCAATAACGTGCGCGAAGGACAAAGATGCAACGTTAGTGGCAACGTTTGTACCACTAACATTGAGGTTAACGTGGCTCTTACTTGGGTGAGGAATGTTAACGCCACTAACGTCCTGAGCTAAAGTCTTTGCCCACTTCACATTTTCTCTCTGCAAGTAAAGCTAAGCTTAATGAAGAAGAGAACTGCTTCAAACTCAAGATCCAAAGGCCCATACCCAAGACTTGAAGAGCCAACTTGAAGAAAAGAAGAGTAGTATATATAGAAGTAGCTTTGAATTAAATTGGAGAGTTGGAAATTATAGGGAGCCTCTGGGCATAGAACTACTCTCTGTATTTTACTTTCTCTGCACTTCTAGTTTCATCATGTATTCTCCATCTTTGTTTTCATTTTCCAAAGCTATGAACAATTAAACCCCTTTCATTGGGTTAGGGAGCTCTGTTGTAATTTGATGGATCAATACTAGTTTTCATTATTCTTCTTCTATCTTTTCTCTTGATTTTACTTGAAAGCTTTCGATCTTCATCCAATTGGGTAGTTATCTTGGAAAAGAAGCTATTCATACTTGGATCTCTTCTGAACCTTGAAAGAGGAATGAAGAGATCATGCTAGAAATGTTTTCTCATGCTGGACCAAATTGGGTTTGGATGGATATGTGACTATAATCCTCTCAACACTTGATTTGGGAAATGCATGTGGTATAATCAGTGACCATACTTCATCTCTTCTCATGAGTAATTGACCAAGGAATTGGCTATTGATCAAGATTTGAGAGATTGAATTACAAGAAATTGTAATTCAATCACTTAAGATTGCCAAGGAGATCAATGAGTGCATTGATTGAGGAAGAGATAAAAATGAAATTGATCCGGAGAATGCAACATCTCCTGAGCCCAATGAACTCCCCATTTCTGATCTTACCCATTCTCTTTAATTTCTGTCATTTACTTTTATGAGCAATTTCCCCATTCCCATTTAAGATTCTACAATTTAATTTCCGTCATCTACATTCAGCTCTTATTTCCAGCATTTACTTTTCTATTATTTACTTTCCTGCTATTTAATTTTTTGCAAACTCTCAACTCAAATTCTGATTCACTCAACTAGAACATTTCTCTAATTAAAGTTGCTTGATTAATCAATCCCTATGGGATTCGACCTCACTTTATTGTGAGTTTTTACTTGACGACAAATTCGGTACACTTGCCGAAGGAAATTTGTTATGAGATAAGTTTTCCGTGCATCAAGTTTATGGCGCCGTTTCCGGAGATTGATTGTGCATCAACAATGATTAAATTGGAGGATAACTAGATTGAGCATTTTATTTTTGTTTGATTTAATTTTCTGTTTGAGTCATTTACTTTCTGTTGTAGTTAATTTTTTTCCTTCCCCCTACTTTTTCTTTGTTATTTACCATTCATTTCACTAACCCACTAACTGTTTGATATATTGCATCACTCACACTAATAGTAATTCTGACAGATATACTTTCTACACCTATTCTCTTGCTTGTACTTGTTGATTGTATGACAGGGAGAAGAAGCGGGGCTTCAACTTCCTTTGATTCTAAACCTGAGAGAACCTTCCTTAGACTAAGGAGGGAGGCAAGAGAAAAACATGTAGTTGGTGCTGAAGAAGAGGAGGAAAACTTTGAGGAATACTTTGAACCAAACATGGAAGAAAACATGGAAAACCATCATGAAGAAGAGACTCACAACCATGGCGGAAGAGGTCGAGCAAATCATGCTGGGGAGGATAAAAGAGTTTTAGGCTCTTACATCAATCCAAAACCAGGAAACTGTGGAAGTAGCATTCAAAAGCCAACCATCCATGCCAACACTTTTGAACTAAAACCACAGCTCATCACCCTTGTTCAGAACAACTGTTCGTTCAGAGGAAGTGTCCAAGAAGACCCCAATCAACATCTAACCACCTTCCTGAGAATATGTGACACAGTGAAGTCTAATGGTATTCATCCTGACGCCTATAGACTGCTCTTATTTCCATTCTTACTCAAGGATAAGGCAGCCAAGTGGCTGGAGTCTTTCCCAAAAGAGAGCTTGACAATTTGGGAAGATGTGGTGAACAAATTCTTAGCAAGATTTTACCCTCCTCAACGAATCAATAGGCTGAGAGCTGAGGTCCAAACTTTCAGGCAACAAGATGGTGAAACTCAATATGAAGCATGGGAGAGGTTTAAAGACCTAACAAGGAGGTGCCCACCAGATATGTTCAATGAATAGGTGCAGCTGCACATTTTCTATGAAGGGCTCTCTTATGAGTCAAAGAAAGCCGTAGACCATTCATCTGGAGGATCTTTGAATAAGAAGAAGACCATTGAGGAGGCCATAGATGTCATTGAAACTGTAGCAGAGAATGACTACTTCTATGCTTCCGAAAGAGGGAACATTAGAGGAGTGATGGAGCTAAACAATGTAGATGCTCTGCTGGCTCAGAATAAGCTCATTACCCAGCAGCTGGCTGACCTCACCAAGAAGATGGAGAGGAACCAAGTAGCAGCAATCGCCACTTCATCAACAAACCAAGAAGGAGTGAATGAAGAAGCAGAGGGTAGTCAGGAGCAAGCCAACTACATTGGGAATTCACCTAGGCAAAACCATGATCCATACTCCAAGACCTACAACCCTGGATGGAGGAATCACCTAAACTTTGGGTGGGGAAATCAACAAGATCAAAGCCTTGATCAAAGACGCCCAAATCCCAACAATGCAGCCCACCAACACTTCACATCTAGACCATATCAACACCCCCATAACAACACCTCTCCACATCCATATCAAAACTAAAATAACTCACCTCATCCTTCCACCTCTAATCATGATCTACAATCATTTGATGACAGACTCTCAAGGATTGAGAATCTACTTGAAGGCATAGGCAAAGAGATTCAAGACAACAAGGTGTTCAAGGAGGAAGTGCGAGCCAGTTTTAAGAACCAGGGAGACACAATCAAGAGGTTGGAATCTCAAGTGGGGTATCTCTCTGAGCAAATTTCCAAACCCACAGATGGATTCCCAAGTGACACAGAGAAGAATCTGAGAGGTGAAACAAAGAAAGTAAGATGGGAAGATTGCAAGATGGTCACTATAAGTGATAAGGAGACTGAGGACAAGCCAAGCAAGCTGTCAGAACAACCTGAAGATACCTCAGTAGAGAAGAAGGAAAAAGATCATCAAGAACCAGAAATCTCACAACAGGAGCTGCTGAGACTATATGCACCTTTTTCCCAACTGCTCAATGGTGCTGTGGAGAAAAGAATATACTCAAGGTTTCTAGATTTGTTTGCATCTCTGCATGTCAACATACCATTCATCAAGACTATTCAACAAATGCCTGCATACATCAAGTATATGAAGGAGCTGCTTTCCAGGAAAAGCTCACTCAAGGGAGGCCAAACTATAGTGATGAACAAGGAGTACAGTGCCCTCATTCAACCACAGTTGCCCACGAAAAAAAAAGATCCAGGGAGTTTTCATGTCCCCTGTGCCATAGGGGAAACAATGTTTGATAGAGCACTCTGCAATTTGGGAGCAAGCATCAACTTAATGCCCTTATCCCTGGTGAAGAGGCTGCAGATCAATGAGATATTGCCCACAGATGTAGTCATCAGGCTAGCTGACAAAACTCAAAAACAAGCAATAGGGGTGGTGGAAAACGTGTTGTTAAAGGTTGGGAAATACTTTCTTCCCACAGACTTTGTCATCTTGGACATGGAAGAGAGTCACACTCACCCAATCATATTGGGAAGACCATTCCTAGCTACAGCCAAAGCACTCATAGATGTGGAGCGAGGGGAGCTAATATTGAGGATCCATGATGAACGACTCAGCTTTAATGTCTTCAAACTCTCACAAGAAGCAGACCAAGAAAACAAAGAACCAAGCAAAGATCAGAATGAGATGCTGACAGAGGAAGTAAGCACTGAAGCACAACCAGCCCATCTGGGAAAGCCCTTGGTTGATGAACAAGGAAATAAGCAGTTGTCACAACTCAAGGAAAGGGTGGAGGAACCTAAACCACCAGAGACATGTGAAGACAACAAAAAAATTCCCTTAGAAGAAGAAGTCACCAAAAGCAAGGCAACATCAAAAGGGACAAAGAAGAAGGTACCAAGGGGGTGGAGGAACAAGAAGATCCCTACGGAAGACTTCTCTCCAGGGGATAAAGTGATCTCAGCTTACTTCCCAGATATCCCCCCTAATCTCCCCACTGTACCATCTCAGTTACCTAAGGTCTTCACTATCAACAGAGTTCTCTCTTTGGAACATGTAGAGATCATTGATACAACCAATAGATATAAGTCCAAGGCAAGAGGGGAGGACTTAAAGCACTATCAACCTCCCTGATGAAGGAGAAACGTCAAGCTAGTGACGCTAAAGAAGCGCTTCATGGGAGGCAACCCATGTTTTATGAGCTTTTACTAGTGAATAAGTCAATATTCATGAATTTCTACCTAAACTTGACAAACACTTGGTGAAGTCCTTATATTGCAGTATATAGTGAAGAACAAGTTTGGTGTTCAAAGCGTGCCAAGAAAGCATGAATGCAACTGAGAGCATGCTAGTCTTGGAGCTTTGAACATAACTTTTCATCACAGTGCTCCAAACTAAGTTTGGTGTCACCCCATGGTGCCACCAATGTGCATATAAGGATACACAGTTAGTTAGTTAGTTGGAGTTCATGAATAAACAAAATCTTTTCTTCTTTTTATTAGTTTAGCCGTAAAGTTTAAATACTTTTTAGGACATTAATTTTTCTTATTTTATAGGGAAAAGGAGAGGAATATTGAAGGAGATTTATTGGACAACTAAATGAGAAGGGTTCGGCCACTTCATGAGAAGAAACTACACACTTGTTCTAAAAAGGGAAGGCATTGGAAAATGTTGCCATGCAACATTGAAAAGGATGGGACCCTTGAAGACCGAGCAATCTCCATCATAAAAGTGATGATCCTTGTCCTTTCTCCATGCACAACCCCAACCGTCCATCAAACAACCACTCCATCAATCCACACCCTCCATTCACTCACAACCTCTCTATATAAGTGATCCTTGTTCCGTACCCCACTCTGCACACCTCTCCATTTCGGATTCCCCTTCACTCCCTTCATTGCACTCAACCCTAAACAACCAAAAGTCTCCACACCATTGCCAAATTCACACATTAACCCTCATTCATGGCATCTTCGAGCTCTAAAAGAAGGAAGGGAAAGAAACCTATGGAGCAACACCCGTATGATGAAAAGAGATTTAGAAGCTTGCACCATGCATTGCAATACGGGTGGATGGTGGATAAGGAGATCATTTATGAGCTGGGATTTCAAGTTAGGAAAACTGAGTGTCCCGAAATCACAAAGAAGGTAGAAAAGAGAAGATGGGAGCTCCTCACTGATCCGGTCATTAAGGTGAATGCAAATCTTATAAGAGAGTTTTATGCAAATGCGGTCCGATATGATAAGGCAGATGAGTCATATACAAGCTTTGTGAGAGGAAAGATTGTGGATTTTGGTCCCATGAGTGTCATGAAGGCATTAAAACTGCGGTCCATACCGTTTGAAGAAGAGAGTTATCATTCAAGAATGGACAACAACCCTAATCATGACTAGATTGTGCAAGACATTTGTGTACCAGGAGCTGATTGGGAAAGATATGCAGATAGGAGACCAAGGTTCATCAAGAGAGTAGATCTCACTCCGAAAGCAAAGGGGTGGTTCAAAATTGTAAGGAGGTCCATCCTCCCAGCAGCGAATAACTCGGAAGTGAATCTCAAGAGAGCCACACTGGTACACTGTATACTCAAAGGAGGAGAAATCAAGGTTCATAAACTCATAGCAGAAGGCATTAGAAAAATGGCAGAGAAAAGTGACTCAAGAGGAACGTTAGGTTACCCCAGCACTATTTACCGACTGTGCAAGAAAGCTGGGGTGGTGTTTGAAGATGAGGACCCCGTATGGATAAAAGAGGGCATTCCAATAACCGTTCGACGAATGCATGCTACCGCATCCCCCCTGCCTCAACGGAAGCAAAGGAAGAGGAAAGCCCCTCAAGTAGTGGAAGGACAAGTCTTAGAGGGGCAAGCACCAGCCACCTTGGATATGCAAGAATTGCAGGAAGCCATTGATGGACTATCTCGACAATATGTGGAAAGCCAAGGAGCACAGAGAGAGCTTCAACTACAGATGATGGGGCAGCAAGAGGAGTCGCTCTCAAGATGAATGACTCAACAAGGGGAGTGGCAAAAGCAAATGATGGATCAGCAACTGAGTCAAGGGCAACAATAGGGTGAAACATTCCACAGGATGGAACAAAGGCAAAACGAGCAACAAGAATCCATCCAGAGGCTAATCAACATCCAAGCACATCAAGGTGCACATATACATGAGATGCATCGAAGACAGATAGAACAGGCAGAACTATTGGACGAGCAAAGGGCATTCGCAGAAGGAGTTTACTTGAGCGAGACTGGGCATCATATAAATACTCAAGCCAGGCTCGGTTACTTGGTAGGACAGCTGCCTATATTGCATCCAGGAATCACAAGGTATGAAGAAATTAGGGATGAATTAGCACGAGAAGAAAGACAAAAGGTGGAAGAGAGTCATGAATCAGTGAGGAAGGCACTTGAAGATTGGAAGCAAGCAAGATTGGCACGGATGCGAGGGAATGCAAGAGGACACAAAGAAGACAAACAAGGAGGAAAGCATGGGCATCCACAAGAGTAAAAGGTGGTGACGTTCCTTCTTTGGTCCATCTTCTTCCATGCTTTGAATAAGGAAGATCTTGTATGAAATAGAACTTGCTTCCATGTTATATTTGAACCTTTTTAAATTCTGTCTTTCAAGTTTTTGTGTTGAAGAGGTCTCTGTGTGCTAGTCTTTATGTCACCGCATCCTTACTTTGCTTACTTGTATGCTTGTCCCTTTTGAATCAAATGAAAAAGAGAATAAGTGTTTACAAAAGACCAGAGAGGAGTTCATACTATGGAGTGAGTTCATGAGTTTATGGTATAGTCATAAGTTAGCTAAGTTGGTTCAACCACAAGGTGGGAGGACAACTATCTGTCATGAATACTATGCTTGAGACACACCCCATGAGACTAGCTAAATAAGAAGATCCTAATAAGAAAAAGGGAAAGAACAATCAAAGTTAAAGAATAAAAGAAAAAGAACAAGCAATAAGGCTAGGCACCAATGGTTTTTAATCTTGAGACATGTGTTTGTGGTGCTCCTGTGTGAGGGATCTACTTGGATGAATAAGCTCTTAGGGGTACCTTATCACTTGGTAACTTGGGTTAACTAACTCGGGATTATCAGCTGAAAGTCCACTATCAAGAGTAACCTTCAATACAGAGCATTTAGTAACCCAAAGAGGTGCTAGACACCAAGGTCTCAAGAAAAGAAAATAAATAAACTATGTGCCTGTGGTGTGTATGTATGGGGGAGAGACTTGAGCAAGTAAGTCCTTAGGGGTGCTTCAACACCTAGCACCTTGAACCAACTGGTTCAGGAGTGTTGGCTGAAAGCTTATTTTAAAGAGTTGCCCCTTTACAGAGCACTTAGCTTAAGAACAAAAATAAGCCCTGAAATAACAACAAAAGGATCAATGAATAAAAGTCTCATGGGATGCAATCACAGTGAGTATTCTAGGGCATGATAAAGGTCTGAAAGCCAGGAATGAACCTAAGTTGCTATGCATGAAACCACCATAAAACCAGGGACATGACTTCCACAAGAATGACTCATTTCTCTTGGCATTCCATTCATCATCCTCTTGTTCCAGTACTTGCTTAGGGACAAGCAAGCTTTAAGTTTGGTGTTGTGATGCCAAGGCATTTTGGCCAGTTTCACTGACCTTTTCTTTACTGTTTTTAGGGTAGTTTCATGCATTTCCTTAGGAAATAAGCTAGTTTTGGGTAGATATTCACTTACATCTTGATTCAAGCATACATTGTGCACTTTACATAATTTCATGAGGATTTTGCATGAATTTAAGGACAAATTGGATGTTGCATTTCCCATGACTTGGACTAGAACTTTGATGCACTTTATTGCTTGATTTCAGGACAAAGGAAGCAAAGAAGAACCACTTTAGTGGCTACGTTAGTTACACTAACGTTAACACTAATGTGGAATGGGAGTAACTTGCGAAGTTAATAAGAAAAGTAATTGCCAATAACGCTCTCGAAGCCATCATTGCCCACGTTAAGAGTCACGTTAACTAAGTTAACGTGAACTCTAACGTGGAAGAAAGAAAATGGAGCCAACGTTAGTGACACTTAACATTATCACTAACGTTGGACCAAGCTCATAAGTGGCCACGTTAGTTGCCACGTTAACTTAGTTAACGTGGCCTCTAACGTTAAGAAGAAAAGAGGGACGCCAACGTTAGTGTCATTCAACTTTCTCACTAACGTTGGCCAAGTCACAAGAAGCCACATTAACTCCCATGTTAACCTAGTTAACATGGAAGCTAACGTGAAGAAACTAGGTGGTCGACAATGTTAGTGACACCAAACATTGTCACTAACGTTGGGATGAACACACACTATCCCCAAGAAGCCATGTTAACCTAGTTAACGTGGAAGTTAACGTGAAGAAGAAAGGTTATCAACAACGTTAGTGACACCAAACATTGTCACTAACGTTGGAAGGAGCCAACACAAGCCACAATGAGCCACGTTAACTCCCACGTTAACTTAGTTAACGTGGAAGCTAACGTGAGGAGAGGGATGATGAGCCAACATTAATGACATTCAACTTTGTCACTAACGTTGGAGATGGCTAGCACAGCCACGTTAGAAGCCACGTTAACCTAGTTAACGTGGACTCTAACGTGGGAGCTAAGGGGCACATTGGAACGTTAGTGACAATGGTAAGTGTCACTAACGTTCTCGAAGGTTGGCAAGCCTACGTTAAAAGAGCCACGTTAACTAAGTTAACGTGGACTCTAACGTAGGGAAGGGGGAGGCTTCTCAACGTTATTGGGAAAGGTGAGTCCCAATAACGTGCGTGAAGGACAAAGATGCAACGTTAGTGGCAACGTTTGTACCACTAACGTTGAGGTTAACGTGGCTCTTACTTGGGTGAAGAACGTTAACGCCACTAACGTCCTGAGCTAAAGTCTCTGCCCACTTCACATTTTCTCTCTGCAAGTAAAGCTAAGCCCAATGAAGAAGAGAACTGCTTCAAACTCAAGATCCAAAGGCCCATACCCAAGACTTGAAGAGCCAACTAGAAGAAAAGAAGAGTAGTATATATAGGAGTAGCTTTGAATTAAATTGGAGAGTTGGAAATTATAGGGAGCCTCTGGGCATAGAACTACTCTCTGTATTTTACTTTCTCTGCACTTCTAGTTTCATCATGTATTCTCCATCTTTGTTTTCATTTTCCAGAGCTATGAACAACTAAACCCCTTTCATTGGGTTAGGGAGCTCTGTTGTAATTTGATGGATCAATACTAGTTTTCATTATTCTTCTTCTATCTTTTCTCTTAATTTTACTTGAAATCTTTCGATCTTCATCCAATTGGGTAGTTATCTTGGAAAAGAAGCTATTCATACTTGGATCTCTTCTGAACCTTGAAAGAGGAATGAAGAGATCATGCTAGAAATGCTTTCTCATGCTGGACCAAATTGGGTTTGGATGGATATGTGACTATAATCCTCTCAACACTTTATTTGGGAAATGCATGTGGTATAATCAGTGACCATACTTCATCTCTTCTCATGAGCAATTGACCAAGGAATTGGCTATTGATCAAAATTTGAGAGATTGAATTACAAGAAATTATAATTCAATCACTTAAGATTGCCAAGGAGATCAATGAGTGCATTGATTGAGGAAGAGATGAAAATGAAATCGATCCGGAGAATGCAACATCTCCTGAGCCCAATGAACTCCCCATTTCTGATCTTACCCATTCTCTTTAATTTCTGTCATTTACTTTTATGAGCGATTTCCCCATTCCTATTTAAGATTCTGCAATTTAATTTCCGTCATCTACATTCAGCTCTTATTTCCAGCATTTACTTTTCTGTTATTTACTTTCCCGCCATTTAATTTTTTGTAAACTCTCAACTCAAATTCTGATTCGCTCAACTAGAACATTCCTCTAATTAAAGTTGCTTGATCAATCAATCCCTGTGGGATTCGACCTCACTCTATTGTGAGTTTTTACTTGACGACAAATTCGGTACACTTGCCGAAGGAAATTTGTTATGAGACAAGTTTTCCGTGCATCAGACTTAAACCTCTAATTGACATTAAGTGACCAAGGAATTGGCGGTTATCTAAGTTAGAGGTGACTAAATTACAAAGGAATTAGGGTATAGTCAAATATAGTTTGCCATGAATTGAATATTGCATGATTAAATAGTTGGTAAGAAATAGAAATCCGGAAGATAAACAACTTCGAAACCTTAACTGTTTTTTCCATATTCTTCACACAAATTTACTGTTTGCTTTCTTAATTCTCTGAATTACTGTTTTATGCAATTGAAACCTCAAACATAATTCTCTGCTTGTCTGACTAAGTTAATCACTCAATCATTGTTGTTTGATCTATCAATCCTCGTGGGATCGACCCTCACTAACCTGAGGTATTACTTGGTACTACCTGGAGTATTTGCCGATTTAGTTGTGGTTTTTTAAATCCGCACTAAGTTTTTGGCGCCGTTGCCGGGGATTGACTGTGATTGACAACTACTAGTTGTTTGATTGCTTAGATTAGGCATTTCTGCTTTAGTTTTATTTAATTCTTGTCTCTAATTTTCAAAAATTGCAGTTTTTATTTTTTCTTATTTCTGAAATTAAGTTTGGGTCCTCTAATTATTTTTATTTTATTTTCTTTAATTAATTTTTCTTATAATTTTTGAAAATATTGTTCCATTTGTGTTTAGTAATTTTTGATTTTTCTGTTTTATCATCTAGTTCATTTTATTTTATTTCTTTTACACAGGTTACCTCACTGGGAATTCTCTGCACTCTGACATAGAGATTTCCACTTTTTCTTGTTTTCTAGTTGTTTATGAACAAGAACAGGGATAAGGATCTTCTTCTTGACTTTGATCCAGAAATTGAAAGAACCTTGAGAAGACGCCTGCAACAGGCAAGAGCCTATAAAATTGCTGAAAATCTCAAGGAGAATTTTGAAGAAGAGATTGAAGAGCTCACCATGGATCCCCCTAACAATAATCCTCCTAATGGCAATGAACAACCTAGGAGAACACTTGGATCCTACACTACTCCTAATCCCAATTTTTATGGGAATAATATTACTGTACCTACTATAGAAGCCAACAACTTTGAGTTGAAGCCTCAACTCATCACTCTGGTGCAGCAAAACTGTCAATTTCATGGACTCCCGTAGGAAGATCTGAACTTGTTTATCGCCAGTTTCCTACAAATTTGTGATACAATAAAACCAATAAAGTCCAGCTTGAAGTTTATTGGTTGTTGCTCTTCCCATTTACTGTGAGGGACAGAGCCAAGCAGTGGCTTGACACACAACCCAAGAAAAGCTTGGACACATGGGAAAAATTGGTTGATAAGTTTCTAACCAAGTTTTTCCCTCCTCAGAAGCTGACTAAGCTGAGGACAGATGTCCAAACCTTCAGATAAAAAGAGGGTGAATCTCTCCATGAGGCTCGGGAGAGATATAAATTTATGCTCAGAATGTGTCCTCCAGGCACTTTTCTGGATTGGATTCAGCTACAGATCTTCTATGATGGGATTTCTCAATCCGCTAAGAACTCCTTGGATAACTTTGCAGGAGGATCCCTTCATATGAAGAAAACCACTGAAGAGGCCTTGGAGTTGATTGAGATGGTTGCTAATAACCAATATTTATATTCTTTTGAGAGGTCCTCTATGAAGAAAGGAGTCATGGAATTGGATGCAGTAGATGCTCTTCTTGCTCAAAACAAGCTTTTATCTCAATAAATGAGTCTTATCACTCAACATTTGAGTGGGATGCAAGTTTCAGCTGTTAATGCTCAGAAGCCCCTTAAAAGGCTCCATATGGCATGAATGGTGGCTTCACTCAAGGTGAGAATTATGAATATGCTCAATTTTATCCTGAACAGGTCAACTTTATGGGGAATACTCCTAGAAACTCCAACTATGATCCATATGCCAAGACCTTTAATCATGGGTAGAGAAATCACCTGACCTTTGGGTGGAGAGAGAAACTTCAGAGGCCACAGAATTTCAATAATTCTCAGGGCAATTTTAAACACAAATTTGTTGATAACTTCAATAATTTACTGTTTGCTTTCTTAATTCTCTGAATTACTGTTTTAAACACAATTTCAATAACCGCCAGTTTCTGTCATCTCAGCCATAACAACCTCAACAAGCAACTTCTCAGCCTCAGAAGACCACTGACATGGAATCACTAGTTGCAAGTTTTATATAGGAAACCAGAGCTTCACTTAGGAACTTAGAGACTCAGATGGGTCAAATAGCCACAAAAGTTGCTAAAATTATAAGAGGTCCACCAATTCCCTTCCTAATAACACAATTTCAAATCCAAAAGAGGAGTGCGAGGCTATCACCTTGATAAGTGGACAAGTGGTAAGTATGGAAGCACAAGTTATTGAGGAGCTGGTTGAAAAAGAAGCTTTGGAGGAGAAAAAGGAAGAGGAGAAACATGCTCCTCCTAAGCGTGCAGATAATCCTTTTCCAGTCACACTTGACACACATCCGACATTATCTAAGGCTCTTGAGTACAAGCCTAAGATGTCATATCCTCAGACACTTCAAAAGGAGACCAAGGACAAGCAGTTTTCAAAGTTCTTGGAAGTTTTCAGAAAGTTACAAATTAATATTCCTTTTGCTGAAGTTTTGGAGCAAATGCCTCTCTATGTTAAACTCATGAAGGAGTTGTTGTCAAAGAAGAAGCCATTAAAGGGAGATGAGATAGTGGTCTTAACCAAGGAGTACAGTGCACTGATTCAAAGGGAGCCACCCAAGAAGATGCCTGACCCTGGAAGCTTCCTGATTCCCTGTACCATTGGAAATATTACATTTGAGAAGGCACTTGGTGCATGAATCCCCGTACTTCGTACAGCTGTACCAGCAAGTGTACCGGGTCGTCCAAGTAAAACCTGAGCGAGTCAGGGTCGATCCCACGAGGATTGTAATTTGAAGCAAGCTATGGTTATCTTGCAGGTCTTAGTCAGGCGAAATCAGAAGGTTGTTGGATTGATAGCGTAAAAGATGTCTAATATAATAGGGTGTTAATATTTTATGAATTAAATAGAATCAGTATTAGGAATATAGTTGAAGATTGGAGTTGCTTTGTCTTTCTGAATTAACTCTGGCATTACTTTCTTCTTTGCTTGTGAGTAATCTCTTCAATGGCAGGCTATAAGTGATTGGCGCCTTTTTTGAGAGGTCGTCAGTACTCCTCCGGATCTGAATCCCAAGGTTAGTGCAAATCCATCTCTGCTTGAGGGTGAAGCGCGTACAGTCCATTTTCCTTAATGATCCTACTCAAAGAGCCATAGACAAGGTCGGAGCTTTCGAATAAGAGAATGCTGCATCTTTGGCTTCTAGCCTCTACCACAGAGACCCTAATCTCCCCATAAATCAGTTGAACTGGTGTCTCGAGAAGTCCCCAACGAAGTCGTGGATTAGCCGTCTGAGAGACGTATATTCAAGCTGGTGGTTCATCATTTTCCGATGAAAGACTATGAGCGGATAATTTATACGCTTTTTGGCATTGTTTTTAGTATGTTTTTAGTAGGATCTAGTTACTTTTAGGAATGTTTTTATTAGTTTTTATGTTAAATTCACATTTCTGGACTTTACTATGAGTTTGTGTATTTTTCTGTGATTTCAGGTATTTTCTGGCTGAAATTGAGGGACTTGAGCAAAAATCAGATTCAGAGGTTGAAGAAGGACTGCTGATGCTGTTGGATTTTGACCTCCCTGCACTCAAAGTACATTTTCTGGAGCTACAGAACTCAAAATGGCACGCTTCCAATTGCGTTGGAAAGTAGACATCCAGGGCTTTCCAGAAATATATAATAATCCATACTTTGGCCGAGTTTAGATGACGCAAAAGGGCGTTGAACGCTAGTTCTATGCTACAGTCTGGAGTTAAACGCCAGATACACGTCACAAACCAGAGTTGAACGCCAGAAACACGTTATAAACTGGCGTTCAACTCCAAGAATGACCTCTTCACGTGTAAACTTCAAGCTCAGCCCAAGCACACACCAAGTGGGCCCTGGAAGTGGATTTATGCATCAATTACTTACTTCTGTAAACCCTAGTAACTAGTTTAGTATAAATAGGACTTTTTACTATTATATTAGACATCTTCGGATCATCTTTGATCAGTTTTATGCTATCTTAGACTTTCATGGGGGCTGGCCATTCGGCCATGCCTGGACCATTACCACTTATGTATTTTCAAACGGTAGAGTTTCTACACTCCATAGATTAAGGTGTGGAGCTCTGCTGTTCCTCATGATTTAATGCAAAGTACTACTGTTTTCTATTCAATTCAACTTATTCCGCTTCTAAGATATCCATTTGCACTTCAACATGAATGTGATGATCGTGACAGTCATCATCATTCCCTACGTGCCTGACAACCACTTCCGTTCTACCTTAGATTGAATGAGTATCTCTTGGATTCTGTAATCAGAATCTTCGTGGTATAAGTTAGAACCCATGGATGGCCATTCCTGAGATCCAAAAAGTCTAAACCTTGTCTGTGGTATTCCGAGTAGGATCTGGGAAGGGATGGCTGTGACGAACTTCAAACTCGCGAGTGCAGGGCGTAGTGACAAACGCAAAAGGATAGTAAATCCTATTCCAGTATGATCAAAAACCTCCAGATGATTAGCCATGCCGTGACAGAGCATTTGGACCATTTTCACAGAGAGGATGGGATGTAGCCATTAACAACGGTGATGCCCTTACAGAAAGCTTGTCATGGAAAGGAGTAAGACTGATTGGATGAAGACAGCGGGAAAGCAGAAATTCAGAGGAACGAAAGCATCTCTATACGCTTATCTGAAATTCTCACCAATGATATGCATAAGTATTTTTATCTTTACTTTCTGTTTATTTATTATTATTATTCGAAAACTCTATAACCATTTGATATCCGCCTGACTGAGATTTACAAGGTGATCATAGCTTGCTTCATACTAACAATCTCCGTGGGATCAACCCTTACTCACGTAAGGTTTTATTACTTGGACGACCCAGTGTACTTGCTGGTTAGTTGTGCGAAGTTGTGAAGTTATGTTTGGACCATGGTATTGTGCACCAGTTATTGGCGCCATTGCCAGGGAGAGAACGAACAACAAATTTTACAACCTCAGAGTAACAATTTCGCATACCAAAGACGCACTCTGAATCCATGAATAATGTGATAACCTTATGCCAGTTCAATGCATTCATATTAATGAAGAACGAATATACATCTTAGAATTAATCAAACACGGATCGAAGAAGAAACAGTAATACTTTTATTAATTCATAGGACTCAGCAAGGCTCCTCCCCTCAACCTAGGAGGTTTAGAAACTTACACTGAAAGGAAATACAAAGTAAAACTCGAAAATTAATGTGTATAGTATGCGTCCTCCCTTTAGAGAGATGTAAAATAAGTCTTAAATACTAAACAGATGACTAGTAAGGGTAAAACAGTCTATCTAGTGCTAAAACTCACTTTTAGGGCCCACTTGGTGAGTGTTTGGGCAAAGCTTTAATGAGATCCACGTGCTATGATGCTCCTAGGGCATTAAACACTGGGTAGGGGGTCCTCTCTGGGCGTTTTGACGCTGGACTCTGCTCTGTGGGTGCTGAACACCTGGAAAGGGGCAGGTAACTAGCATTGGACGCCAGTTTTGGGCCGTCTAATTTGAAGCAAAGTATGGACTATTATATATTGCTGGAAAGCTCTAGAAGTCAGCTTTTCATAGCCGTCCAGAAAAGCTTAGAATGGTTGGCATCTTTAGAAACTTAGAATCCAGAGGATATTATTGACTATCCTAGTTCAGTTCTTTTTTATTCTTGAACACAGCTTTTAGAGTGTTGGCCGTGACCCTAAGCACCTTGTTTTCCAGTATTACCACCGGACACAATAATGCCACAGACACTTTAACTGGGTGAATCTTTTTAGATTGTGACTCAGCATTGCTAGAGTCCCCAGATAGAGGTGTCCAGAGTTCTTAAGCACACTCTTTTTGCTTTGGACCACGACTTTAACCGCTCAGTCTCAAGCTTTTTACTTGACACATTCACGCCACAAGCACATGGTTAGGGATAGCTTGGTTCAGCCGCTTAGGCCAGGATTTTATTCCTTTAGGCCCTCCTATCCATTAATTCTCAAAGCCTTGGATCCTTTTACACTTGCCTTTTGGTTTAAAGGGTTATTGGCTTTTTGCTCTTGCCTTTTGTTTTAAAGAGCTACTGGCTTTTTCTGCTTGCTTTTTTTTCTCATTTTTTTTGCCACTTTTTTTTTTTGCATGCAAGCTTTTTCTTTTTGCTGCTTTTCCTTGCTTTAAGAATCAATTTATTTAGATTTTTCAGATTACCAATAATACTTTTCCATTTTTCTTATTCTTTCAAGAGCCAACATTCTAATATTTCAACTTCAAATATGCACTGTTTATTCATACATTTAGAAAATAAAAGCAATGCCACCATATCAACATAATTAAACTATTCTTGTTATAAACTTGAAATTCATGCATCTCTTAATTCTTTTCAAATAAAATATTTTTTAAGCAATGTGAGAGATATATGAAATATTTTACAACTCTAAGGCATAAATGCAAATGATCATGCAACAAGAATAATAGAACAGATAAAACATAACAGAAAAAAGAAAAATAATAAAAGGAAAAGAAGTGAAAAGAGAACGAGTCCACCTTTAATGGTGGCGGCTAGTGCTCCTCCTTGAGGATCCAATGTGATGCTTGATCTCTTCAATCTCACTCCTTTGCCTTTGTTGCTCTTCCCTCATAGCCCTTTGGTCATCCCTTATGGATCTTTGATCTTCTCTTATTTTATTGAGGGTGATGGAGTGCTCATGATGCTCCACCCTCAATTACTCCATGTTAGTGCTCAATTCTCCAAGAAAAATTTGCCATTGATCCCAATAGCTTTGAGGAAGAAAATACATCCCTTGAGACATCTCAGGGATCTCATACTGAGGCGGCTGCACATGCTCTTGTGCATGCTCTCTAGTTTGCTCCATCCTCTTCTTGGTGATGGGATTATCCTCCCTAATGGAGATATCTACTTCTATGACAATTCCAGCTGAATTGCATAGATGACAGATGAGGTGTGGGAATGCCAACCTTACATTGGTGGAAGGCTTCTCAGCTATCTTGCATAGTTCTTGAGGAATCACCTCATGTACTTCCACCTCACTTCCAATCATCATGCAATGAATCATGATGGCTCTATCAGTGGTCACTTTTGACCGGTTGCTAGTGGGGATGATGGAACGTTGGATGAATTCCAACCATCCTCTAGCTATGGGCTTTAGATCAAGCCTTCTTAGTTAAATGGGCTTGCCTTGGGAATCCCTTTTCTACTGTGCTTCTTCCACACAGATAAGTGAGAGCACTTGATCCAATCTTTGATCAAAGTTGACTTTCCTAGTGTAAGGATGAGGATCTCCTTGCATTAGAGGCAAGTTGAATGCCAATCTTACACTTTCCGGGCTGAAATCTAAGATTCTCCCTCGGACCATGGTGATCTAATTCCTTGGATTTGGGTTTACACTAGTGTCATGGTTTTTAGTAACCCATGCATTAGCATAGAACTCTTGCACCATTAGAATCCCAATATCTTGAATGGGATTGTTTAGGACTTCCCAACCTCTTCTCCAGATCTCTCTTCAGATTTCCGGATACTCATTCTTCTTGAGCATGAAAGGGACCTCAGGGATCACTTTCTTCTCTACCACTACTTCATAGAGTGGTCTTGATAAGCTTTGGTGATGAATCTCTCTATCTCCCAAGATTTAGAGGAGGCTACTGCCTTTTCTTTACTCTTTCTAGAGGGTTCTCCAACCTTGGGGGCCATGAATGGTAATGAAAAGAAAAAATCTATGCTTTCCCAACACCAATCTTAAAACTTTGCTCGTCCTCAAGCAAAAATAAAGAAAAGAGAAGAACAGAGTATAAGAAGAAGAAAATAGAGGAAGAAAGAAGGAGAGAGAAGGCTCGCCCTTGTGGGGTGTATAAGGGTATGAGAGGTGTGTGTATGATGGGTTATGAAGTGGGGTATTTATAAGAGTGGGGAAGGGTAGGGTTCGACCATAGGGTGGGTTTTGGGTGGAAAATTTGATTTTGAAGTGGGTGGGTTTGGTGGGAGTTATGATGGTGTGGGAAAGTGAAATGGATGTGATTAGGCTAGGGTTTATAGAGAAGTGTGTATGGGAAAGTATGAAAGTAAGTGGGGGTAGTTGAAGATGCTGTGGGATCCACTGGTCCTAAGAGGCTAGGGAATCCAGATTTCCTGCTTCTCTGCATTGGCGTTTGAACTCCCAGGGGCTACTCCCTGGCTGGCGTTCAATGCCAGCAATACTGCCAATTAGGGGCATTAGACGCCCAGCTAGAGCTCCCTGGCTGGCGTTCAACTTTGATAACACTCCATCCAAAGTGTTTTGTTTTCACTGTTGTGAAATTTCTGTCTCTGTTCTAACTACTGCATATGATTATGACTCTAAAAATAACTGAAAAAATGAAAGAAAATAAGAATAATTAATTAAGGTTGGGTTGCCTCCCAACAAGCACTTCTTTAATGTCATTAGCTTGACGGTTAGCTCCACATGCTATAAAGACAAGACACGACTCACTGTATGTGGTAAGACTGGCTTCTTAGTGAAGACAACTCTCATGCCAGGTGAGAGGCCTTCAGTTGGGACTTTCTTGTCCTTCCAGCCTTTAGGTACTTTCTTCTTAGTACCTTTGTGCTTAGATCTTGTTGGTGGCTACCCAACACCAAACTTAGAATTGATGTCAGGGGGTTCTACAAAACTCTGCACAGAAAGAGAGGGTTGAAACACTAGGTGTTGCACAGTTATCTCTCTTTTAGAGGGAGAATTTGGATGAGGCATTTTGAATAAGATGTGATCCTCTCCTAATTGTAGGGTTAGTTCTCCCTTAGCCACATCAATGATAGCATTAGCAGTGGCTAGGAAAGGTCTTCCAAGGATGACAGAGTCATCCTCATCTTCTCCAATGTCCAAGACTATGAAGTTTGCAGGGATATAGTGGTTTTTAACTTTTACCAAGACATCCTCTACTAAGCCATATGGCTTCTTCATTGTCTTTTCTGCCATCTCTAATGAGATGTTTGCAGCTTGTACCTCAAGGATTCCCAACTTCTCTATTATAAAGAGTGGCATGAGGTTGATACTTGACCCAAGGTCACACAGAGCCTTTTCAAAGGTCATGGTGCCTATAGTGCAAGGGATCAGGAAGCGTCCAGGATTTAGAAGCTTCTGAGGTAGCCTCTATTGAACCAAAGCATGAAGTTCTTTGGTATGCAGAGGAGGTTCTTCCTCCAGAGGCTTTGTACCAAATAACTTGGCATTCAGCTTCATAAGAACTCCTAGGTACCGAGAAACTTGCTCTTCCCTAGTGTCCTTATCCTCATCAGAGGATGACTAGTCATCAGAACTCATACACTGCAGAAGAGCATTCAAAGGAACCCCTATGGTCTTTATGGTTTCCTTTGGTTCTGGGATAGAGGGTTTTTGAGTGGGAGTTAAGCACTCAGAAGGTGTGCTTTCACTGGCGTTCAACGCCAGCTCTGATAGCTCTTTGGGCTTTGAACGCCTTTGCTGTCCACCCTTAGTGGCATTAAACGCCAGTCCCTCTAGCATTTTGGGCATTGTACACCCAGCATGGATATCCTTGTTGGCGTTCAATGCAGCATCCTAGGGTGTGTGGGCATTGAACGTCCAGCGAGGGGTTCCTCACTGGCGTTCAGCGCTAGAATGGCTACATGTTTAGGCGTTGAACGCCCAGCCAGTGCTCCCTAGCTAGCATTTAATGCCAGAGTTCCTGGGGGTTTGGGCGTTGAACGCCCAATGAGGGGCTCATCACTGGCGTTTAGCGCCAGAAAGCCTGTGTGTTTAGGCGTTGAACACCCAGCCAATGCTCCCTGGCTGGCATTCAATGCCAACTCTGCTTCCAGGATGGGTGATGGGGGGCAGAAGCTGGTGAATTAAAAATTATTAAAATGGTTACGTTGCACGTATAGTTCTTAACTCACCGAAAATCTGCCTATCAATTTAAAAGTATGTCACAGAGAATTTCAATTAAAATTACTGGGAGTTTTAAGTCCCAGGTCGTCTTCCAACGAGTTGCAGAAAAGTGTGCTATCTTATTAATCAGATGTCCCAAGAAGTTGAGCTAAGTAAATTGGGATGTAAATTGAGGAAATTTAAATAATATGAATAAAAGCCTTGACTGGGAGTTGATTGGTTGGAATTTCTACTATTGATGGTGCGATTGTAAGATTAATTTATAATTAATGGTTATTCTGTTTGGTTATCCTTTACTAGGTAAGGGAAAGTTAAACAAGTTGGAATGCCAGATCTGTTCACAAGTTGCAACCCACTTAGTTCAAAGGGATTGGCGTCGGTGACAGGATAGCAATCCAACATTCAACCCACTTACGAATTTTCTTTCAATCCTTCCAACTCAAGAGTTCCTTTTAATCGACTCCCCAACAAGTAAGGAAACTACTCACGCATTGTAAATAAAGAATCCATAGCACATGAAAGGGAATTAAAAGAAGACATGATTATTGGAATTAAAATTGAATTAAAAAGAAATAATCCTTGCATTAATTAATCATAAAAGCATTCAAATACAAAATTGAACAAAGCAAAGAACATGGAAGAATGAAACCAAGTTAAGAAAACGAACTAGAATGACGAAGTCTTGATGAGGGAAATAACTCTTCTCAATGTTCCAATGCTCAGATCAATTAAAAATTAGAATCCTAAAAACCTAGAGAGAAAAACCTAAGAGAATGAAAAACTAGATCTCCAACTACTGAATGAATGTCTCTATTGTTTCTGCATATTCTCTGACTCTAGTCTGCTGTTCCGGGCCGAAAACTGGGCTGAAATAAGGTCCAAAATTGCCCCCAGCAAATTCTGCAGATTATGCAGATCGCAAATGTCACGCGATCGGGTCGTCCATGCGGACGCGTCGCTTGCGCTTTTTCCTCTCCACGCGTTCGCGTCGTCCACGCTACCGCGTTGCTTGCGCTTTCCAATCCGCGCGGCCGCGCAAGCCATGCGGTCGCGTCACTGTGATTTGCTCTCCTTTGCGCGATCGCGTGAGCCATGCGACCGCGTCACTTCTCATTGGTTATCTCCTCAAATTCTTGTGTTCCTTCCATTTTTGCTAGCTTCCTTTCCAATCTCCAACTCATTCATGCCCTATAAAGTCTGAAACACTTAACACACAGATCACGGCATCGAATGGAATAAAGGAGAATTAAAAATAAATAATTAAAGTCTCTAGGAGGTAGTTTTCAAACATGTAATAAATTCAGGAAGGAAATCTAAATGCATGCTAATTTAATGAATAAGTGGGTAAGGATCATGATAAAACCACACAATTAAACATAATATAAACCATAAAATAGTGGTTTATCAATGGGCATTAAACACCCAGTGAGGGGTTCTTCACTGGCATTCAACGCCAGGCTTGTTGCCATTATGGGCGTTGAACGCCCAGTGAAACCTTCTTCACTGGCATTCAATGCCTTTCCATTCTTCTCAAATTTGGCCTCTGCCTTCATGATTATGGCCTTGCACTCTTCTCTAGGATTCACCTCAATGTTACTAGGAAGAGTTTCAGGAGGAGTCTCAGGAATCATCTTGCTCAGTTGACCAACTTGTAGCTCCAAGTTTCTAATGGAGGACCTTGTTTCATTAATGAAACTATGAGTGGTCTTAGAGAGGCTGGAAACCAGAGTTGCTAAGTCAGAAAGGCTCTGCTTAGAGGTTTCCATATTCCCTTGAGAAGATAGGAATGGTGGTCTGTTGTTGAACCTATTCTGGTTCCTACCAGCTTGATTGTTGTTGAAACCTTGCTAAGGTTTCTATTGATCCTTGATGAGCGGATATTTTATACGCTTTTTGACATCACTTTCATACAGTTTTTAGTAGTTTTTGTTTAGTTTTATTAAGTTTTTATAGGTTTTATTTTTAATTTAATATTTTTGGATTCTACTATGATTTTTTGTGTTTTTGTACAATTTCAGGTATTTTCTGGCTGAAATTGAGGAGCTGGAACAGAAGTCTGATTCAGAGACAAAGAAAGCACTGCAGATGCTGTCCAGATCTGACCTGCCTGCATTCGAAAGAGCTTTTCTGGAGCTACGGAAGTTCAAATGGAGCACTCTGAATGGCTATGGAAAGCTGACTTCCAGAGCTTTTCAGAAATATATAATAGTCCATACTTTGCTTTGGATTAGAAGGCCAAAAACTGGCGTCCAACGCTAGCTTCCTGCCCCCTTCTAGGCGTCCTATGCCCAAAGAGCAGAGACCAATGTACAAACGCCCAAAGAGGACCCCCTAGCTGGCGTTCCATGCCCAAGAGACCTCATAGAACGTGGATCTTATCAAAGCTCAGCCCAAACACTCACCAAGTAGGCCCCAGAAGTGGATTTTAGCACTAAAAATACTGTTTTACCCTTACTAGCCATTGTTTAGTATTTAAGGGATTTTATTAACACTTTTTGACAACTTTTGTATCACTTTTACCATCATAGACGTTTTACCATCAGCATGAGTTTCTAAACCTCCTAAGTTGAGGGGAGGAGCCCTACTAAGTCCTATGAATTAATAAAAGTACTACTATTTCTCTTCGATCTGTGTTTGATTAATTCTAAGATGTATATTTGTTCTTCATTACTATGAATGCGTTGAACTGGCATAAGGTTATCACATTCTACATGGGTTCAGAGTGCGTCTTTCATCGGACAATGATAAACCACCAGCTTGAATATACGTCTCTCAGACGGCTAATCCACGATTTCATTGGGGATTTTCCGAGACATCAGTTCAGCCAATTTCCGAGAAAATTAGGGTCTCTGTGTGTGGCATTTTGAGTAGGATCATCAAGGAGAATAAACTGTACGAGCTTCACCCTCAATCAGAATGGATCCGCACTAAACCTGGGATTCAGATCTGGAGGAGTATTGGCAGCTGCTCAAACCAGTGTCAATCACATACAGCCTGCCATTGAAGAAATCACTCACAAGCAAAGGAAACAGTACTACCAAAATTAATTTAGAAAGACTAAGCAACTCTAATCCTTTACCTCATTCTTATCCCTCTTTTCACATTTTACACGACTTCTAAGTTCTAATCACCCTGTTTATTTATTCCCTTTACTTTTATACAATTAAAAATAACATACCAACATCTCCTACTCTTTCATCTGCCTGACTAAGACCTGCAGGATAACCATAGATTGCTTAAGCCACCAATCCTCGTGGGATCGACCCTGACTCGCTCAGGTATTACTTGGATCGACCCTGACTCACTCAGGTATTACTTGGATCGACCCTGCAGGATAACCATAGATTGCTAGTTCAGTTGTACGAAGCGTGGGGATTCGTGCACTAAGTTTTTGGCGCCGTTGCCGTGATTGTTGAGTTTAGACAAACTAACGGATTGTCTTGCTCCCTAGATCAGGTAATTTTTATTTTTGTTTGAGTCTTTTATTTTTGTTTTCTTTTTCTTAATTTTCGAAAAAATAAAAAAACTTTTTCAAAAATATTTTTCTTTTCTTTGTTCAATTTTTGTTCTTGATATTGAGTCTTGCATGTTCTTGTTTTCTGTTTTTCAATTCCAAAAATTAAAAAAAAAAATCTTCCTAAACATTTTTCAAGAAATATTTATCTTTTCTCTGTTTGAGTCTTTGTGTCCCTGATTTTTGCAAGAGTATAACTTTCTTTTTTATTTGAGTCGTTTATTTTTATTTTTTTCTTCAAATTTTTGAAAATTTCACCAAGCTTTTCAAACAAAAAAATATATTTATTTTCTTTGTTTAATCTTTGTTCTTAGTTTGAGTCTTTGTGTTTTTGTTCTTGGTAATTTTTGTTCCTTTTGAGTCTTTCTTTCAAAAAATTTTTAAAAATAGTTTCTTTGTTTAAATCTTGTGTCAAGTCCTTAAGTTTGGTGTTTTCTTGCGTATTTTCTTGTGATTTTCGAAAATTGTGTCTTGATTTTCTAAAAATTTTAAGTTTAGTGTTATTTTTATGTTCTTGAGTTCTTTGAGCCTATGAATTTTGATCTTTGTGTTCTTGTGAGTCTTCAAAGTGTTCTTGAATTTTTTTATGTGTTTTGATCTTAAAATTTTTAAGTTTGGTGTCCCTTTGTGTTTTCCTCCAAAAATTTTTGAAAATCAAGGGTGCTAGATCTAAAAATTTTAAGTTTGGTGTATTTTACTTGTTTTTCTCTCTCCTTATTAAATTCAAAAATAAAAAAAAATATATTTTCTATCTTTATTTTAATTATAATTCTCGAAAATTCCTTTGAAAATTCAGATTTTAATTTTAAAATTTTTTATCTTATCTTATCTTAGCTTTAAATTTCAAAAATCAAATCTTTTCAAAAAATCATATCTTTTTCAAAATTTTATCTTACCTTATTTCAAATTCAATATTTTAAAATTCAATTTCAAATTTCAAAATCAAATCTTTTTCAAAAATCAAAATTCAAATCTTATCTTTTTCAAGTCTTTATCTTATCTTGTTGACTTTTTCAAAAAAATTCAAATTTGAAAATTCAAATTTTAACTTTCAAAATTTTAAATTTTAAATTTTAATTTTTTTTTATTTTAAAATCAAATCTTTTCGTAATTAATTACTTATCTTCTCTCTCTTCTTTTTCAAAACTTCCTAACTAAATCTTCTACTTCTCTTTCTTCTTTTTTGAACTTTTATTTCTATTTAATTAATTAATTTTAATTTCAGTTTAATTAAATAAATAAAATAAAAATAAAAATATTTTAATTCTTATTCATCTCTCCTATCCCTATTTCTTCTTCCTTTCCTTCTACCTTTCTTCATTATGAACCCAAGTAGGAATGAAGAGTTCAGGAGAACTCTGGGATCTTATACAAATCACTCTGCTGACTTCTATGAAAGAAGTATTAGCATACCTCATATTAGAGCTAGTAGCTTTGAAGTGAACCCTCAACTCATTACTCTGGTACAGTAGAACTGCCAGTATTCCGGGCTTCCTCAGGAAGAACCTATAGAATTCCTGGTAGACTTCTTAAAGATTGTTGATACAGTACGCAGTGAGGGAGTAGACCAAGATGTCTATAGATTATTACTTTTTTCTTTTGCTGTAAAGGACCAAGCAAAAAGGTGGTTGGATAACCAGCCTAAAGCTAGTTTAAAAAATTGAAAACAGTTAGTGGACAAGTTTTTAAACCAATACTTTTCCCCAAGAAAGATGAACCAGCTGAGACTGGACATCCAAGGCTTCAAACAAGGAGATGGTGAATCTCTTTATGATGCCTGGAAGAGGTATAGGAGGATGCTAAGAAAATGTCCCACTGAAATGTTTTCAGAATTGGTACAGTTAGACATCTTCTACTATGGGATTTCAAACATGGCTAGAATGTCCTTGGACCACTCTGCTGGTAGTTCCATGCACATGAGAAAGACCATTAGAGAGGCTCGAGAGCTTATTGAGACAGTTGCCACTAATCAGCATCTGTACTTATCTCCTGAGACCTCTATAAAAGGAGAGGTTAAGGCAGTAGTTGCTGAACCTAACCCTCCAGAGCAAGATGGCCCATTGACTCAGCAACTGCAAGCCCTTGCCCAGCAAATACTGGAACTGCAAGAGGCTCTGCGAGAAACTCAGGTTTCTAACAGAAATGTAGAAGCCCAGTTGAGTCAAACAAGGCAGCAATTATCTAAGTAGATAACAGATGAATGCCAGGCTATCCAACAGAGGAGTGGGAAAACCTTAAGCACCCAACCTCAGTACAATAAAAACGAAAAACCCATTGAGGATACCTAGGTCCCTGCACAAAATTACTTTGGGCGTTTAAATGCCCAGAGAGACATCCCTCTTGGCATTGAACGCCAAGAAAGGGCAGAGACTGGGCGTTTAAACGCCCAATGGGGCAGCAGCATAGGCATTGAATGCCCATGCAAAGGAGGTCAGTCATAGACTGATAACAACCCTCCTAAGCAAGCTAGTAACCCCCTTCAAACTCACATGGCATTCGGCCTTCATCAACCAAGGTTGATGAATACAAGGCTAAGATGCCATTTCCTCAGAAACTCTATCAAGAGGAAAGGGATAAACAGTTTGCCCGCTTTGTGGAGTATCTCAAAACATTAGAGATAAAGATCCTTTTTACAAAAGCTCTTGAACAGATACCTTCTTATGCAAAGTTCATGAAGGACATTCTAAGTCACAAGAAGGATTGGAGAGAGACACAAATAGTCCTCCTCACTGAGGAATGTAGTGCAGTCATTCAAAATAGCTTGCCAGAGAAGCTTAAGGATCCTGGAAGCTTTATGATACCATGCACTCTAAGTGATGCTTGTACAAGGATAGCTCTATGTGACCTTGGGACAAGCATCAACCTAATACCTACTTCCTTAATAAAAAAGCTTTGTTTGACTAATGAAGTCAAACCAACCCGCATATGCCTTCAACTTGCTGATGGGTCTATTAAAATACCATCAGGAGTAATTGAAGACATGATTGTCAGGGTTGGACCCTTTGCCTTCCCCACTAACTTTGTGGTGTTGGACATAGAGGGGCACAAGAGTGCATCCCGTATCCTAGGAAGACCCTTCCTAGTTACAGGACGAACCCTCATTGATGTTGAGAAAGGAGAAGTAACCCTGAGAGTCAATGAGGAAAAGTTCGTACTGAATGCTGTCAAGGCTATGAAGCATCTAGGCATTCCTGAGGAATGCATGAGCATTGACCTCATTGATTCCCTGGTGGAAGAGGTCAACATGGCCGAAAGCCTCAAGAAAGGGCTAGATGATATCCTTAATGATACTCAGCCTAATTCAGAGGAACCTCTGAAAACCTCTGAGGAAAAGGAGAAGCCACCAAAGCTTGAGCTTAAGCCACTACCATCCTCCCTAAAATATGCATTTTTGGAAGATGGAGATACTTTTCATGTGATCATAAGCTCTGCCCTAGAGTCACAGGAAGAAGAAGCACTAATTAAAGTGCTCAAAACACATAAGACTGCCCTTGGGTGGACTATAAATGACCTTAAGGGCATTAGCCCAGCCTGATGCATGCATAAAATCCTGCTAGAGAATAATGCCAAACCAGTAGTGCAACCACAAAGGCGATTTAATCCAGCTATGAAGGAAGTAGTGCAGAAGGAAGTCACTAAGCTCTAGGAGGTTGGGATCATTTATCCTATTTCTGATAGCCCCTGGGTGAGCCCTGTCCAAGTTGTTCCAAAGAAGGGAGGGATGACAGTGGTTCATAATGAAAAGAATGAGTTGATCCCTAAAAGGACAGTCACAGGGTGGCATATGTGCATTGACTACAGAAGACTCAATGATGCCACCAGGAAAGATCACTTTCCTTTACTCTTCATTGACAAAATGCTAGAAAGACTAGTAGGTCATGCTTTTTATTGTTTTCTGGATGGATATTCTGGGTACAATCAAAAGGTAGTAGATCCATAGGATTAAGAGAAGACAGCATTCACATGCCCATCTGGCATGTTCGCCTCTAGACGAATGCCGTTTGGCATGTGCAATGTGCCTGCCACCTTTCAGAGGTGCATGTTATCCATCTTTTCTCATATGGTAGAGAAATTCCTTGAAGTATTCATGGATGACTTCTCTGTTTATGAAGACTCATTTGAATCCTGTCTTGATCATCTGACCCTGGTCCTGAAAAGATGCCAAGAAACAAACTTAGTTCTAAACTGGAAGAAATGCCACTTCATGGTGACTGAAGGCATTGTTCTTGGGCATCGGATCTCAAACAAAAAGATAGAAGTGGATCAAACTAAGGTGGAAGTGACAGAACACTTGCCTCCACCTGCTAATGTCAAGGCAATCAGAAGTTTTCTAGGACATGCAGGGTTTTACAGGCGGTTCATAAAAGATTTCACTAAAATCGCCAAACCCCTGTATAATCTCTTGGTCACTAACGTTCCATTCGTCTTTGACCAAGAATTGCCTGCATGCCTGTGAAACTCTGAAAGCCAAGCTTGTCACTGCTCCTATCATCTCTGCAACCAACTGGGACTTGCCATTTGAACTAATGTGTGATGTAAGTGATCATGCAATTGGCGCAATCCTAGGGCAGAGACATGACAAGCTTCTGCATGTCATTTATTATGCTAGTCGTGTATTAAATGATGCACAGAAAAACTACACTACTCATAAAAGGAGCTACTTGCAGTGGTCTATGCCATTGACAAGTTCTGATCCTATCTAGTAGGATCTAAGGTTATTATTTATACTGACCATGCTGCTCAAAAATATATACTCACTAAGCAAGATTCTAAACCCAAACTTATAAGATGGGTGTTACTCCTGCAAGAGTTTGATATAGAAATTAGAGATAGAAAAGGGATAGAAAATCAGGTGGCTGATCACTTGTCCTGGATTGAGCCAGTAGCTGGGACTTTTTCTCTCTCCACTGACATATCTGAATCTTTTTCAGATAAGCAACTCTATGCCATCCGGACAGCATCTTGGTTTGCAGACATTGCAAGCTATAAGGCTATATGGTTCATTCCCAAGGAGTTTACCAGGCAGCAAGCCCAAAAACTCATGCATGATGCAAAATATTACCTATGGGATGAGCCATATCTCTTTAAGAGATGCTCGAATGGAATAATCAGACGCTGTGTGTCTGAAGAAGAGGCACAGAGAATTCTATGGCATTGCCATAGCTCTGACTATGGAGGACACTTTGGAAGTGAGCGGACAGCCATTAAGGTGCTTCAAAGTGACTTTTACTGGCATACTCTCTTTAAGGATTCTAGAGAGTTCGTCCGTAAATGTGATAACTGCCAAAGGGCTGGCAATCTTCCTCATAGTCACAGCATGCCTCAACAAGGAATCCTAGAGATTGAGTTGTTTGACGTATAGGGCATAGATTTCATGGGACCATTCCCGCCTTCATACTCAAACACCTACATCCTTGTGGTAGTAGACTATGTGTCTAAATAGGTTGAAGCAATAGCAACACCCACCAATGGCACCAGAGTAGTAATGAAGTTCCTCCAAAAGAACATCTTTAGTAGATTTGGTGTCCCTAGGACACTAATCAGTGATGGAGGAACTCATTTCTGCAACAGACAGCTGGATTCTGTCTTAAGCTGTTACGGAGTTCGTCATAAAGTAGCAACACTGTATCATCCCCAAACTAATGGGCAAGTTAAAGTCTCAAATAGAGAAATAAAGCGAATCCTAGAGAGGACAGTAAGTGCCTCTAGAAAGGATTGGGCTAGAAAGCTTGATGATGCTCTGTGGGCATACAGAAAAGCTTTCAAAACCCCCATTGGAACTTCACCATATCAGTTAGTATATGGAAAGTCCTGTCATTTACTGGTGAAACTAGAACACAAGGCCTATTGGGCCACTAGATTCCTCAATCTTGATGCTAAAGCAGCAAGAGAAAAATGGCTGCTCCAGCTATATGTGTTAGATGAATTCCGCTTAGATGCATTTGAGAATGCAAAGATCTATACGGAAAAGGCAAAGAGGTAGCATGATAGAAAGATATCTTCCAGAGTCTTTAAACTAGGGCAGAAAGTTCTGCTCTTCAACTCAAGGCTCAGATTATTCCCTGAGAAACTCAAATCCCGCTGGAAGGGACCGTATGTGATTACAAGAGTATCAGCTTACGGACACATAGAACTTCAAGGAAAAGATCCTGAAAATAGGTTCACTATCAATGGATAGAGAATTAAGCATTACCTTGAAGGAGATATAGAGCCAGGAGGCTCAACACTGTTACTAGATTAAGTACAGTGAAGTGCAGCTAAAGACACTAAAGAAGCGCTTGTTGGGAGGCAACCCAACCTTACTCAACTATATTTATTTTCTTTCATTTTGTTTTTCTTTCAGTTGTTAGAGTCATGATCATATGCAGCATTCAGTCAAGAGACAGAATTTCACAGTAGTGAAAATAGAACACTCTGGATGGAGTGTCAAAGTTGAACGCCAGCCAGGGAGTAGTCCCTGAGTGTTCAACGCCCATCATGGGTTGCATTGCTGGCATTGAACGCCAGCTAGAGAGCAGTCCCTGGGCGTTCAAATGCCAGTGCAAGAGAGCAGGGAAACTGGATTTTCCAGCCTCTTAGGACCTGTAGGTCCCACAGAAGCTCCACCTACCCCACCTTCTTCTACTCTACTTTGCTTGAGGACGAGCAAAACTCTTAAGTTTGGTGTTGCACAAGCTTTGCTTTTTTACTTCTACCATTCCTATGTATGGAAGAAGAGGATGGAGCAAACTAGGAGGCATGCACAAGAGCCTGTGCAGCCGCCTCAAACAAAGACAACGGAGTAACATTGAAGAGATCAAGCACTACATTGGATCCTCAAGGAGGAGCACTAGCCACCATTATTCAGGTGGATTCGTTCTCTTTACACCCCTTTCCTGTTATTTTTTCTATTTTCTGCCTGTTTATTTATCTGATCTCTTGTTCTAGTTGCATGATCATTTGTATTGATGTCTTAAAAGTTGTAAAATGTTCCATATTCTCACTTTGCTTAAACAAAAATTTTATTGAAAAGAATTGAGAGATGCATGAATTTCAAGTTTAAAATAAGATTAATTTAATTAGTATTGATGTGGTGTCATTTGCTTTTGTTTTCTGATGTATGATTAAATAGTGCATATTTGAAGTTGAAATTTTAGAATGTTGGCTATTGAAAGAATAAGAAAAAAGGAAAAATATTATTGATAATCTGAAAAATCTAAAAATTGATTCTTGAAGCAAGAAAAAGCAGCAAAAAGCAAAAGAAAAAGAAAATGCATGTTGCAAAAGAAAAAAAATACATATGCATGCGAAAAAAATGGCGAAAAAGAAAAGAAATAAAAAGCAGAAAAATCCATCACTGCCCAAAAATGCAGGAAAATGAGGGCAGATTGAAAAAGCCAGTAACCCTTTAAACCAAAAGGCAAGGGTAAAAGGACCCAAAGCTTTGACCATTAATAGATAGGAGGGCCTAAAGGAAATAAAATACTGGCCTAAGCGACTAAACCAAGCTGTCCTAAACCACGTGCTTGTGGCGTGAATGTGTCAAGTGAAAAGTTTGAGACTGAGTAGTTAAAGTCGTGGTCCAAAGTGAAAAGAGTGTGCTTAAGAACTTTGGACACCTCTATCTGGGGACTCTAGCAAAGCTGAGTCACAATCTGAAAAGGTTCACCCAGTTAAAGTGTCTGTGGCATTATTGTATCCGGTAGTAATACTGGAAAACAAGGTGCTTAGGGTCACGGCCAAGACTCTAAAAGCTGTGTTCAAGAATCAAAATAAGCTTAACTAAGAGAGTCAATAATATCATCTGGATTCTAAGTTCCTAAGGATGCCAACATCTCTGAGTTTCAATGGATAGTGAGATGCCAAAACTATTCAGAAGCAAAAAGCTACTAAGTCCCGCACATCTTATTGTGACTAAGCTTCATTTGAAACTTAGAAATTTATTGTATCTTAATTTTCTTTTTATCCTACTGTGTTTTTAGTTGCTTGGGGACAAGCAATGGTTTAAGTTTGGTGTTGTGATGAGTGGATATTTTATACGCTTTTTGGCATCACTTTCATATAGTTTTTAATAATTTTTGTTTAGTTTTTACAAAGTTTTTATAAGATTTTGTTAATTTCACATTTTTGGATTCTACTATGAGTTTTTGTGTTTTTGTACAATTTTAGATATTTTTTAGCTGAAATTGAGGAGCTGGAGCAGAAGTCTGATTCAGAGACAGAGAAAGCACTGCAGATGCTGTCTAGATCTGACCTGCCTGCATTCTGAAGAGCTTTTCTAGAGCTATAGAAGTCCAAATGGAGCGCTCTTAATGGCTATAAAAAGCTTACTTCCAGAGCATTCTAGAAATATATAATAGTATGTATTTTGCGTCGGATTAGAAGGCCCAAAACTGGCGTCCAACGCCAGCTACTTGCCCCCTTCCAGGCATCCAGTGCCCAAAGAGTAGAGATCATTATACAAACGCCCAAAGAGGACCCTCTAGCTGGCATTCCGTGCCCAAGAGACCTCATAGCACGTGGATCTCATTAAAACTTAGCTCAAACACTCACCAAGTGGGCCCTAGAAGTGGATTTTAGCACTAAAAAGACTGTTTTACCCTTACTAGTCATTGTTTCGTATTTAAGGGATTTTATTAACACTTTTTGACAACTTTTGTATCACTTTTACTATCATACACGTTTTACCATCAGCATGAGTTTCTAAACCTCCTAGGTTAAGGGGAGGAGCCTTGCTGAGTCCTATGAATTAATAAAAGTACTACTGTTTCTCTTCGATCTGTGTTTGATTAATTCTAAGATGTATTTTTGTTCTTCATCACTATGAATGTGTTGAACTAGCATAAGGTTATCACATTCTACATGGGTTCAGAGTGCGTCTTTCATCAGACAATGATGAACCGCCAGCTTGAATATACGTCTCTCAGACGGCTAATCCATGACTTTGTTGGGGACTTCTCGAGACATCAGTTCAGCTGATTTCTGGGGAGATTAGGGTCTCTGTGTTATAGGCTAGAACCAAAGGCGCAGCATTCTTCCAATCCAGAAGATTCGACCTTGTCTGTGACGTTTTGAGTAGGATCATCAAGGAGAATGAATTGTACGAGCTTCACCCTCAATCAGAATAGATTCGCACTAAACCTGGGGTTCAAATCTGGATAAGTATTGGCAGCTGCTCAAACCAGTGTCAATCACATACAGTCTGCCATTGAAGAAATCACTCACAAGCAAAGAAAACAGTACTACCAGAACTAATTTAGAAAGACTAAGCAACTCTAATCCTTTACCTCATTCTTATCCCTCTTTTCACAGTTTACACAACTTCTGAGTTCTAATTACCCTGTTTATTTATTCCCTTTACTTTTATGCAATTAAAAATAACATACCAACATCTCCTAATCTTTCATCTGCCTGACTAAGACCTGCAGGATAACCATAGATTGCTTCAAGCCAACAATCCTCGTGGGATCGACCCTAACTCGCTCAGATATTACTTGGACGACCCAGTACACATGCTGGTTCAATTGTATGAAGCATGGGGATTCGTGCACCAATCCTTCTATGAAAGGTTATGATGGTTCCTCCATTAAGGATTGTAGGTGTTTCCATAGGGTTCTCCCATGTAATTCACCTCCTCCATGGTGGGTTGATCAGGATCATAAGCTTCTACTTCAGAAGAAGCTTTCTGAGTACTGCTAGTTGCAGTTTGCATTCCAGTCAGATACTGGGAGATCATATTGAACTGTTGGGTCAAGATCCTGTTCTGAGCTAATATGGCATTCAGAGTATCAACTTCATGAACTCCTTTCTTCTGATAGATCCCATGATTTACAGGATTCCTTTTAGAAGTATACATGAATTGGTTATTTGCAACCATTTCAATGAGTTCTCTTACTTTTGCAGGTGTTTTCTTCAAGTGGAGTGATCCACCTGCAGAGCTGTCCAATGAGATTTTGGACATCTCAAATAGACCATCATAGAACACGCCTATGATAGACCATTCTGAGAGCATGTCAGGAGGACATCTCCTGATCAATTTCTTGTATCCTTCCCAAGCTTCATAGAGGGATTCACCTTCTCTTTGTCTGAAGGTTTGAACTTCCACTTTAATCTTGCTCATCCTTTAAGGAGGAGAGAATTTAGCAAGAAAAGCATTAATCAGCTTTTCCCAAGAGTCTAGGCTCTCTTTTGGTTGGGAATCCAACCATATCTTAGCTTTGTCTCTTACAGTAAAGGGAAAGAGCATAAGCTTGTAGACTTCAGGATTAACTCTATTAGTCTTTACAGTATCACAGATTTGTAAGAATTCAGCTAAGAACTGATGTGGATCATCTAATAGAAGTCCATAGAATTTGCAGTTCTACTGTAGAAGAGATACTAACTAAGGCTTAAGCTCAAAATTCTTAGCTCCAATGGCAGGTACAGAGATGCTTTTGCCATAAAAATCAGAGGTAAGCATGGTGAAGTTACCAAGAACCTTTCTGGCATCCTCTTGAGGTTCGGCCATGTCTCCCAGTTCTTCTTCAAAACTTTCTGAAAGATCTCTTCCGGAGTGTTGTGCTTTAGCTAGTTGTAAATGCCTCCTTAGAGTTTTCTCAGGTTCAGGATCAAGAGTCAAGAGGGGTTCTTTATCCCTGTTCCTGGTCATAAACAAGAAAAAGAAAAGAAAGAAAAGAAAAAAGCTTTTTGTGCTACTTGGACAAAAGAGCTTCCAGTTAGATGTGAAGAAGGAGAGAAAGAAAAGTAAAGATAGAGGATGAGAGAGAAGTAGAGTTCGAATATAGAAGTGAATAGGAGAAGAAGTATAAATAGAAAAGATAAATAAGAATTAAAATATTTTAATTTTTATTTTATTTATTAATTATTTTCAAAAATTAAGTTAATAATTTAAAAAGAAAGTGAAAATTAGTTAATAATTTTCAAAAAATAGAAGAGAGAGAAAAGGAATAAAATTTTCAAAAATTGAGAGAGAAGAGTTAGTTAGGAAGTTTTGAAAAAGAAGAGAGAGAAGAAAAGTGGTTAAGAAAATATTTGAATTTAAAATAAGATAAGAGATAAGATAAGAAAAATTTAAAATTAAAATTTGAAATTAGAAAAGAGATATGAAAAGATAATATAAGAAATTAAAAAGTTTTGAAAAGATTTTATTTTAAAATTTAAAGTTAGAAAATATAAGATAAGAAACAAAAAAGATTTGAAAAAGATTTTAAAAAGATAAGATTTTGAAAAAGATAAGATTTTTTATTTTGAAAAGATTTGATTTTTGAAAATTGAAAACTAAGATAAGATAAGATAAAAATTTGAAATTGAAATCTGAATTTTTATTTAAAAATTTTCAAAATTAATAATTAAATAAAGATAGAAAAGATATTTTTATTTTTGAATTTAATGATGAAAGAGAAAAACAAGTAAAAGACACAAGACTTAAAATTTTTAGATCTAATGCACCTTATTTTCAAAAATTTTGGAGGAAAACACAAAGGGACACCAAACATAAAAAGTTTAAGATCAAAACAAAAAGAAAATATAAGAACACTTTGAAGACTAACAAGAACACCAAAAACAAGACTCAAAAACTCAAAGAACACAAGAACATAAAAAGGATGCCAAACTTAAATTTTTTAGAAAACCAAACACTAGTTTTCGAAAAGAAAAATAACAAGAAGACACCAAACTTAAAGAATTGAAACAAGACTCAAACAAAAAGACACTAAATTTAAAAATTTTTAGAAAAATGACTCAAGATTTTCGAAAATTGACTCAACAAGAACAAGAACAAAGACTCAAACAAAAATAAAGAAAGCTAAGGATGCTTGAAAATAAACTGTATGAAAAAGGTTTTTGAAGAAGTTTTAAAATTTTTGTAATTGAAGGACAGAAAACAGGAAAGACTCAAACAAAGAACAAAAATTAAACAAAGAAAAAAAAAATATTTTTAAAAAAGTTTTAATAATTTTCGAAAAAATAGAGAAGGATAAAATAAAAATAAAATACTCAACAAAATAAAATAAATTACTTGATCTAGGGAGCAAGACAATCTGTCAGTTTGTCCAAACTCAAACAATCCCTGGCAACGGCGCAAAAAACTTGGTGCACGAATCCCACAAGTGCACTGGGTCGTCCAAGTAATACCTGAGCGAGTTAAGGTCGATCCCACACGGATTGTGGTTTGAAGCAAGCTATGGTTATCTTGAAGGTCTTAGTCAGGCGAAATCAGAAGGTTGTTGGATTGATAGAGTGAAAGGGGTCTAATATAATAGGGTGCTAATACTTTATGAATTAAATGGAATTAGTAATAGGAATATAGTTGAAGATTGGAGTTGCTTTGTCTTTCTGAATTAACTCTGGCATTACTGTCTTCTTTGCTTGTGAGTGATTGATGAGATATTTTGGAGGAAAAATAAATCTCTCCCAAAACACCCAAATCTAACCGGCAAGTGCACCGGGTCGCATCAAGTAATAATAACTCACGGGAGTGAGGTCGATCCCACAGGGATTGAAGGATTGAGCAATTTTAGTTTAGTGGTTGATTTAGTCAAGCGAATCAAGATTTGGTTGATGGTTTTGTGACTTGCAGAATTAAATTGCATTGAAGTAAAGAGAACAAGAAATAAATTGCTGCAACGTAAAGAACAAGAAATTAAATGGCGGAAGCTTAGAGTGCAAGAAATGTAAATTGCGGAATCTTAAAGTGCAAGGAATGTAAATTGCTTGAAATGTAAAGGGGATTGGGATGTGGATTTGCAGAAATTAAACAAGGAAAAACTAAATTGCATCAAACAGAAGAGGGAAAGGGAGTTGGGATTGAACCGGATATGAAGCAGGAAAGTAAATGAACATAGAAAGGAAAGAAACAGAATGTAAATTGGGGATTTGGATCTCAGGACCCAGAGACTAGAAAACCAAGTCTAGATCTCAATGCCTTCCTAGATCCAACAAGAACAATTGCAAGGGAATTGTAAATTGCAGAGAAAAGAGATGAAGAATCAAGTAACAGAAACGGAAATTCAAATTCAGTAAATAAAGCAGAGAGATCCAAGATTGAGATTGAAACAGAATTTCTTCAATTCTCCAATCCAAGATCTCTCTGCTTTATTTACTGAATTTGAATTTCCGTTTCTGTTACTTGATTCTTCATCTCTTTTCTCTGCAATTTACAATTCCCTTGCAATTGTTCTTGTTGGATCTAGGAAGGCATTGAGATCTAGACTTGGTTTTCTAGTCTCTGGGTCCTGAGATCCAAATCCCCAATTTACATTCTGTTTCTTTCCTTTCTATGTTCATTTACTTTCCTGCTTCATATCCGGTTCAATCCCAACTCCCTTTCCCTCTTCTGTTTGATGCAATTTAGTTTTTCCTTGTTTAATTTCTGCAAATCCACATCCCAATCCCCTTTACATTTCAAGCAATTTACATTCCTTGCACTTTAAGATTCCGCAATTTACATTTCTTGCACTCTAAGCTTCCGCCATTTAATTTCTTGTTCTTTACGTTGCAGCAATTTATTTCTTGTTCTCTTTACTTCAATGCAATTTAATTCTGCAAGTCACAAAACCATCAACCAAATCTTGATTCGCTTGACTAAATCAACCACTAAACTAAAATTGCTCAATCCTTCAATCCCTGTGGGATCGACCTCACTCCCGTGAGTTATTATTACTTGATGCGACCCGGTGCACTTGCCGGTTAGATTTGGGTGTTTTGGGAGAGATTTATTTTTCCTCCAAAATATCTCATCAAGTTTTTGGCGCCGTTGCCGGGGATTGATTAGATTGACAATGATTAAGTGAGGTGGTAGTTTAGATCAAGCAATTTTTCTTTTCGGTTTCTTTAATTTTTGACTAACCCACTAACTGTTTGAATTTTTGCTTAAGCTAACTCAAACTTCATTCTAGCAATAGATTGAAGTGTCACTGGTTTTTGTGTGTTTCTTGTGTTTTGCTTGTATGTCAGATACAAGAAGAGAAGCAAGAGAAAAAAATGTTGCTGGAGAGGAAGAATCAGATGAAGAATATCATGAATTGGAGGAACACTCAACAAATCCAACAAATCCACCAGTGAGAATGGCCAACAACAATGGTCAACCCCAGAGGAGAGTCTTGGCTTCATATACACTTGCTAATCCAAGGCATTGTGGGAGTAGCATCCTTAACCCAAATGTCGATGCAAATAACTTTGAATTGAAGCCCCAACTCATCACCTTGGTGCAGAACAACTGTTCCTATGGAGGAGGCCCCTTGGAAGATCCAAACCAGCACCTATCCACCTTCCTGAGGATATGTAACACAGTGAAGACCAATGGTGTGCATCCTGACAGTTACAAATTGCTGCTATTTCCATTTTCCCTCAAAGACAAAGCCACTCAATGGTTGGAGTCATTTCCAAGAGATAGCATCAACAACTGGGATGATCTAGTAACCAAGTTTCTTGCCAAGTTTTACCCACCTCAAAGAGTTATTAGATTGAAGACTGAAGTACAAACATTCACACAAATGGATGCTGAACCCTTGTATGAGGCATGGGAACGATATAAAGCTCTAATCAGGAAGTGCCCTCCTGAGATGTTTAATGAATGGGATAAACTCCAAAATTTCTATGAAGGACTGACAATGAAAGCTCAAGAGGCACTTGACTATTCAGCAGGAGGCTCAATGCAACTCATGAAGACAGCTGAAGAAGCTCAGAACCTCATTGACATGGTGGCTAACAACCAATATTTCTTTGGCCATCAGAGACAACACCAACTATCACTAAGGAAAGGAGTGTTAGAAATGGAAGGGGTTGACACCCTCCTAGCTCAAAACAAGATAATGCAGCAGCAGATTCAAGAACAATTTGAGCAGATGGCTAAAAAGATTGATAGTTTACAAGTTGCAGCAGTGAATACAAGCCAACCATCAACCACATGGGGACAAAATGAAGAAAACCAAGAAAATCAGCAGCAGGAACAACCTCAATATGTGCACAACCAAGGCTCATGCCAAAATGAGGTTTATGGTGACACCTACAATCCATCCTGGAAGAACCATCCAAATCTCAGATGGGGAGATAACCACACCCACAGCCAGCAACCGTGGCAGAAAAACTCAAACCAAAACAACTCAAGAAACACAACTTACTCAAACCACGACCAGCAAAACGCTAATAATAATCAATACAAGAAACCACAGAATACATATCAACCACCCCACCACAATCCACAAACTCATCAAAATAGCATTTCCGCACCAACATCTAACCCCCAAAACTACCACACTACCCCTACAAATAACTTCCAGCAACCACATTCTACCCCCATCATACCACCAATAGACCATCATGAAAGTAGAATTTCAAGTCTTGAGGCAGCCATACAAGCAATTGCTCAGTCCACTTAGAGCTTGGTCAAAATGCAAGAGAGAAATGAAGCTACCATGAAGAACCTTGAACGACAAGTGGGACAATTGGCCAAACAAGCTGAACGGCCAACCAATGTTCTCCCAAGTGATACAATCTCCAATCCAAAGGACAAAGGAAAAGCTACAAAGTGGGAGGAGTGCAAAGCAATCATAGTGGGAAGTGAAAAGACTAGGGAGAAGGAAGCCATCAATCAAGAAGAACACAACAGAGAAGTTCCACAAGAAGAGACAGAAGAGAGAAGTGAAGAGGAGAGAAAGACCAAGAATGCAAAAAGCTCAAAGAAAGATGATCCTGGGAGTTTTTACATACCTTGCACCATAGGAAACATAACAATTGAGAAGTCATTTTGTGACCTCGGTGCAGGTATAAACTTGATGCCTTTGTCTCTAATGAGGAAACTTCAAATTTCTGAGCTGAAGTCCACACGAATAGTTCTCCAAATGGCTGACAAATCCATTAACGTTGGGGCTAACTTCTTGCTTCCTGGTTCAATTTCACTTATTCCATTGTCCTCTCTTCACTCCTAGCCATTCCTCTTTGCTTCAACCTTTCTCCAAGCTTTCTTCACCTATCATTAATCAACCAAACTCATCAAAGCTATGCTCAAAATCATGAGATATTCATTCTTTCATGATATGCAACAAATATAGCATAAAACCTCATAAAATGGCATAAATTCATATATGGTTGGTTCAATCAAGGGAAACATGAAAATCTACTCAATTAGCTTGCTTGTAGTTCAAGAAAGTGCATAATTCTAATGAAAACAAAAGAAAAAGACTAGCTAAAATAGGCTAAGATGACTTGTCATCAGTGATCTCTTCAATGGCAGGCTGTAAGTGATTGGCGCCTTTTTTGAGAGGTCGTCAATACTCCTCCGGATCTGAACCCCAGGGTTAGTGCGGATCCATCTCTGCTTGAGGGTGAAGCACATACAGTCCATTCTCCTTAATGATCCTACTTAAAATTCCATAGACAAGGTCGGATCTTCCAGATCAGAGAATGCTGCATCTTTGGGTTCTAGCCTCTACCACAGATACCCTAATCTCCCCAAAAATCGACTGAACTGCTGTCTCGAGAAGTCCCCAACGAAGTCGTGGATTAGCCATCTGAGAGACGTATATTCAAGCTAGTGGTTCATCATTGTCCAATGAAAGACGCACTCTGAACCCATGTAGAATGTGATAAGCTTATGTCAGTTCAACGCATTCATATTGATGAAGAATGAATATATATCTTAGAATTAATCAAACATGGATCGAAGAAGAAACAGTAATACTTTCATTAATTCATAGGACTCAGCAGGGCTCCTTTCCTCAACCTAAGAGGTTTAGAAACTCATACTGAAAGGAAATACAAAGTAAAACTCAAAAATCAATGTGTATAGTATGCATCCTCCCTTTAGAGAGATGTAAAATAAGTCTTAAATTCTAAACAGATGACTAGTAAGGATAAAACAGTCTATTTAGTGCTAAAATTTACTTCTGGGCCCACTTGGTGATTGTTTGGGCTGAGTTTTAATGAGATCCACATGCTCTAAGGCTCCTAGGGCATTGAACTCTGGCTAGGGGGTCCTCTCTGGGCATTTGGACGCTGGACTCTGTTCTGTGGGCGCTGGACGCCTGGAACGGGGTAGGTAACTGGCATTGGACGCCAGTTTTGGGCCTTCTAATCTGAAGCAAAGTATGGAAAATCATCTTTCCATAGCCATTTAGAATGCTCCATTTGAACTTCTGCAGCTCCAGAAAAGCTCTTCCGAGTGCAAGGAGGTTAGACCTGGACAGCATTTGCAATGCTTTCTCTGTCTCTGAATCAGACTTTTGCTCCAGCTCCTCAATTTCAGTCAGAAAATACCTAAAATTGTCCAAAAACACAAAAACTCATAGTAAAATCTAAAAATGTGAATTTAACACTAAAACCTATAAAAACTTAATGAAAACTAAACAAAACATACTAAAAACTATATGAAAATGATGTCAAAAAGCATATAAAATATCCTTTTATCAATACTATGTGACCTTGGTTCAAGCATAAGTCTGATGCCGCTCTCAGTAATGAAGAAGTTGGGGATCCAAGAAGCACATCCTACAAGAATAGCATTGGAGATGGCTGACAAGTCTTGGAAGCAGGCGTATGGGCTATTGGAGAACATACTGGTCAAGGTTGGAGAGCTATTCCTCCCGACGGATTTTGTGATATTGGATCTAGGGGAGGATACAAATGACTCCATCATCCTAAGAAAGTCATTCTTAGCCGTTAGAAGAGCCCTAATTGATGTTGAGAGAGGTGAATTGGTGTTGAAGTTACATGAGGATTACATGATTTTCAAGGTCTTTAAACCTCCACCAAGCTCAGACAAAGGAGGTACTTGCATGCAGAGCTTAAAGTTTAAGCCATCCCTCTTGGTGGAAAGCCATACAATTTCCTCTGATATCAAACCTAAGTTTGGTGTTGGGCATTCACCACCTACCAAAGATGGAGGAGGTCCTAAGAAGAAAGTACCTAAGGGCTGGAGGAATAAGAAGATTCTTACTAAGAACTTTTCACCTAGCATGAGGGTGGTGCTCACTAGAAGTCCAGTCATACCACATACTGTGAACAGGATTCTATCTTTTGAGCATATAGAATTGATCCATGAGAGCACAGGAAAGAATTTTACAGTGAGGGGTGAAGAACTAAGCCCCTATGATTAACCTCCTCCCTAGTGGAGCTGACCGTCAAGCTAGTGACGGTAAAGAAGCGCTTGTTGGGAGGCAACCCAACCATAGTATCCTGGTGTGCGAAATCGTGATCATTGCTTCCTTGGTAACGGCGCTAAAAACTCAATACGCATGTTTATGATCTTATATCTGTTTCACAACTTCGTACAACTAACCAGCAAGTGCACTGGGTCATCCAAGTAATAAACCTTACGTGAGTAAGGGTCGATCCCACGGAGATTGTTGGTATGAAGCAAGCTATGGTCATCCTGTAAATCTCAGTCAGGCGGATATCAAATGGTTATGGAGTTTTTGAATAATAATAATAAATAAACAGCAAATAAAGATAGGAATACTTATGTAAATCATTGGTGAGAATTTCAGATAAGCGTATAGAGATGCTTTCGTTCCTCTGAACCTCTGCTTTTCTGCTGTCTTCATCCAATCATTCCTACTCCTTTCCATGGCAAGCTTTATATAGGGCATCACTGTTGTCAATGGCTACATCCCATCCTCTCTGTGAAAAAGGTCCAAATGCTCTGTAACGGCACGGCTAATCATTGATGACAAGTCATCTTAGCCTAGTTTCACTAGCCTTTTTCTTTTGTTTTCAATTGAATTATGCACTTTCTTGAGCCAAAAGCAAGCCAATTGGGTAGATTTTCATGTTTCCTTTGATTTAATCAACCATGTATGAATTCATGCTATTTCATGAGGTTTTATGCTATAATTGTCATATATTATGAAAGAATGAATATCTCATGATTTTGAGCATAGCTTTGATGTGTTTAGTTGATTAATGATAGGTGAAGAAAGCTTGGAGAAAGGTTGAAGCAAGAAGGAATGGCTAGGAGTAAAGAGAGGACAATGGAATGAGTGAAAATGAACCAGGAAGCAAAAAGTTGGACCAAAAGTTAGCCTCAAACTTTTGCACAAACTTTTGGGTGAAAAGTTAGCCCCAACGTTAGCCCCTAACTTTTGGGCTAACGTTGGCACATGAAAGTTACTCCCTGGGCACCAAAAGTTTGCGCCAACGTTAGCCCCTAACTTTGTGGCTAACGTTGGCATGAGAAAAACACTCCCTGGGCACCAAAAGTTTGCGCCAACGTTAGCCCCTAACTTTGTGGCTAACGTTGGCATGAGAAAAACACCCCCTGGCCACCAAAAGTTTGCGCCAATGTTAGCCTCTAACTTTTGGGCTAACGTTGGCACATGAAAAACACAAAGGGGGAGCAAAAGTTTGCGCCAACGTTAGCCCCTAACTTTTGGGCTAACGTTGGCGCCATAAGTGCACTAAGGAAGGCCAACGTTGGAGCAAAAGTTAGACCCCTAACTTTTGCACCAACGTGAGTATCAGCAAAATATGGGGGCTGATATGAAAAGTTGGACCAAAAGTTTGCCTCAAACTTTTGGTCAAACTTTTACTCAAACTTTTGCAAAACTCCAACCCAATTCACTTGGTTCACTTTGGTTCCTCTCCAAACTCCAAGAGCAATCAACCAAGGCCTCTCTTAACCCAATTCCACCAAGAGCAAAGGCCCAACTCAAGGCTTGAAGATCATTTGAAGAAAGTGTATAAATAGGATAGAATTCAAGTTTTTCGAAGAGCTTTTCTTTGGAGTTTTCATAATAGTTTTCGAAGAGCTTTGGATATTGAGTGATCTTTAATTTCCTAGTTTCGGGGAAGGAAAATTCCACTCTCTTCCTCTTAGTTTTATTGCTTCAATTTCAATTGCAATTGTCTTGGATCTTGGGTTGGAGAATTGAAGAAATTCTGTTTCAATCTCATCCGAAGATCTCTCTGTTTCTTCTACTGCTATTGAATTTAATTTCTGTTAATTGTTCTTCGTCTACTTTCTTTGCAATTTACAATTCCTTTGCAATTGTTCTTGTTGGATCTAGGAAGGCATTGAGATCTAGACTTGGTTATCTAGTCTCTTGGGTCCCGAGATCCGGATTCCCCATTTCCCATTCTCTGTTTACTGTTTTCATGCTTATTTACAATTCTGTTTTTAGATCTGGTTCAATCCAAGTGTTCTTTTACTTCTCTGTTGGTTGCAATTTACTTTCCCTCGTTTAATTTCTGCAAATCCAACTCCCAATTCCCTTTACAATTCAAGCTATTTACATTTCTTACACTTTAAGATTCTGCAATTTACATTTCTTGCGTTCTAAGTTTCTGCCATTTAATTTCTTGTTCTTTAAGATTCAGCATTTAAATTCCTGTTCTCTTTAATTTCAAGTCAATTACCCATTCCCTTTACTTTCCATGCAATTTAAATTCTGCAAATCACAAATCACTCAATCAAATCTTGATTCGCTTGACTAAATCAACCACTAAACTAAAATTGCTCAATCCTTCAATCCCTGTGGGATCGACCTCACTCCCATGAGTTATTATTACTTGATGCGACCCGGTGCACTTGCCGGTTAGATTTGGGTGTTTTGGAGAAATTTGTTTCTTCCGCGAAAATATCCCATCAAGTTTTTGGTGCCGTTGCCAGGGATTGATTAGATTGACAATGATTAAGTGAGGTGGTGATCTAGATCTAACATTTTTTTCTTTTTATTTTCTGTTCTTTTAATTTTCAATTAACCCACTAACTGTTTGAATTTTTGCTTAAGCTAACTAAAATTTCATTCTAGCAATAGATTGAAGTGTCATTGGTTTGTGTGTTTCTTATGTTCTGCTTGTATGTCAGGTACAAGAAGAAATACACCCATCTTTCATGAACAAGACGAACGAACTCTTAGAAGGTTAAGAAGAGCGGAAAGAGGGAAAAATATTGTTGGAGAAGAGGAATCAGAAGAAGAATTCCAAGATATGGAGGAACATTCAACCAATCCACCAGGTGGAGCAGACAACAACAATAACAATCCACCCCAGAGGAGAGTTCTGGCCTCCTATACCTTTGCAAATGCTAGACATTGTGGAAGCAGCATTCTCACCCCTAATGTCAATGCAAATAACTTTGAATTAAAGCCACAACTCATTACATTGGTCCAAAACAACTGCTCGTTTGGGGGAGGACCATTGGAGGATCCAAATCAACATCTGTCTACCTTCTTAAGGATTTGTGACACTGTCAAGTCCAATGGCGTGAATCCTGAGACCTACAAGCTTCTGCTGTTCCCGTTCTCATTAAGGGACAAGGCCGCACAATGGCTTGAAACTTTTCCTCAAGGAAGCATCACTAGCTAGGATGATTTGGTGACTAAATTTCTAGCCAAATTCTACCCACCTCAAAGGGTTAACAGGCTGAAAACCGAGGTACAAACATTCACACAATTGGATGCTGAAAATTTGTACGAAGCATGGGAGAGATACAAGGCTCTGCTGAGGAAATGTCCACCAGAAATGTTCACTGAGTGGGACAAGCTACAGAACTTCTATGAAGGACTCACCCTAAAGGCTCAAGAATCACTTGACCACTCAGCTGGAGGTTCCTTGCAACTCATGAAAACTGCAGAGGAAGCTCAAAATCTCATTGATATGGTGGCTAACAACCAATATTTCTTTGCTCATCAAAGAAACCGCCAACCATCACAAAGAAGAGGAGTAATGGAGCTAGAGGGAGCGGACTCAATCTTGGCTCAAAACAAGATGATGTAGCAGCAAATTCAACAACAATTTGAGCAAATGGCCAAGAGGATTGATAGTCTCCAAGTTGCAGCAGTTAACACTAGCCAACCATCAACCACATGGGGACAGAGTGAAGAAACTCAAGAAGAACAACAACAAGAGCAAGTACAGTATATGCACAACCAAGGACCAAATGAAGTGTATGGTGATACATACAATCCATCCTGGAAGAACCACCCAAACCTCAGATGGGGAGATAATCATACCCAAAACCAACAACCATGGCAGAGGAACTCAAACCAAAACAACCCAAGAAGCAACCAAAACCACAACCAGCAGCAGACCAACCAAAACCCCTACAGAAAACCTCAAAACAACTACCCCAGCCACAACCAGTACCAATCCAATAACCAACCCACCAACCAAAATGCCTATCATCCACCACCCACATCTCATAACCCACCTTAAGTATCACCTGAAGCCCAGAGAATCACTAACTTGGAGGCCGTGATAGACAAAATGTTGAAACACCAAGAAATGGTAACCAAGAATCAGGAAGCATCCCTGAAGAGCCTAGAGAGACAGATGGGGCAAATCTCCAAACAGATTTTTGTTGAGAGACCTTCAAGCTCACTGCCGAGTGACACAATCCCAAATCCTAAGGAAGAATGCAAGGCAATACAATTAAGGAGTGGGAGAACATTGATGAGCAACAATGATACTACTAAGAAGCAAGTAGAGAGCAGCAAAAGACCAATAGAAGAGGAACAGCCAACACACACAGAGGAAGCCAATGATGATGATACAATGGCAAGCAAGGAAGCTTCAAAACAAACTCAGGCAAAGGAGGAACAACCAAAAATTCAAAAAAAAAGGAATGAAGCAGTTGAAGAGCCAACCAAGAATCAAAAGCAACAAGTAGAGAAAACCTTTATACCTCCACTGCCATATCCCCAGAGGTTCAATAAAGAAACCAAGGACCAGCATTTTCACAAGTTCCTTGAAACTTTCAAAAAGCTGGAAATCAATATTCCTTTTGCTGAAGCACTTGAGCAAATGCCTCTGTATGCCAAGTTTTTGAAGGAGCTTATCAACAAGAAAAGAAGTTGGGATGAGAAAGAAACCATACTGCTCACTGAGGAATGCAGGGCTTTGATTCAAAAAGGGTTTCCCCCTAAGCTTGAAGATCCAGGGAGCTTTTTGCTACCTTGCACCATTGGGGAATTAACCATCACTAAAGCAATGTGCGATCTAGGAGCAAGTGTCAACTTAATACCATCCTCCTTGGTAAAAAAGCTGCATATAAAGGAAGTTAAACCAGTACAAATATCTCTAGAGCTAGTAGATAAGTCAACAGTATACCCCAGGGGTATGATTGAAAACCTGCTGGTCAAAGTGGACAACTTTATATACCCTGCAGATTTTTTGGTTCTAGATTCAGAAGGGGATGATGGTGATTCTATTATTCTGGGAAGGCCATTCTTGGCCACTGCTAGAGCTATCATAGACATAGAGGAAGGAGAATTAACTCTTAGAATGCATGATAAGAGTGTCACTCTGAAGGTATTACCAGAGGCACAATTTAGCAAGGAGAAGAAAGACTATATGAAAATTGACAAGGGAGAATCACAGTTGAAGGAAGAAACTGACAAAGAAAGTCACAGCAACATCCCAAGGCTAAAGATTGTACAGACTGATGAAGAGGCCCAAGAGGATATTGGAGTATTAGCCACTGAGAAGAGAGGTCCCCAAGGGAAGCCTACGGCCAGAAAAGAAAGATCAACAAAAGGAAAGATGAAACGGAGAAACAAAACAAAAAGGGGTTGGAAGAACAGGAAGATCCCAACAGAGGGGCTTTCCAAAGGTGACAAAGTGCAACTGATATATCAACAGCTGGGGGCAAACCAACAAACTGAGGACTACTACACTGTCAGCAACATACTCTCATTAGAGCATGCTGAAATTGAACACCAGGGAACAAAGAAGAGGATCACAGTCAGGGGAGACAAATTGAGGCTCTACAAGCACCAACCACCATGAAAGAAAGCCTTAATGTCAAGCTAATGACAATAAAAGAGCGCTCCATGGGAGGCAACCCATGATTTAAGATTCATGTCATTTTAAATTCAATAAGTTATGATCATTTGAGCATGAATTCTTTTCTCTTTTCATGAACATGTCCATTGACTGCATGCACTGTTTTGAAACATATGCTGAGAATTCTAAGTTTGGTGTGCCTTCAAGCACACTAAACCAACGTTACAAATAATTCCGTTTTGCAAGCTTAGAGTGTCTTGACAAAGCATATGGCCAAACACTAAAGTTTGGTGTCCACATAGCTTCATGAAAATTAGAAATTCATGCATCAATAATCATACAATTGTTGTTTTCCAAAATCTTATAAATGGAAAAATTCTTATTCAGTAATGAAGGCATCAATTGTGATGTACCCTTTGACAAGAAACAAGTTTGGTGTTCATCAAACTTTGATGCACCGATTTAGGGACACAATTGACCCTTCATGAAAAAAAAAAGAGAGAGAAAAAAAGAAAATTAGGATGAAAGCAATTCTTATAAACATTTAACTAAGAGTGACATTGGGATTTCACTAATTGGAGGAAGAGACACAATTTTTTCATACATGATCAAACATTAAGTTTGGTGTCCTCCAAAGATGAGTCACGGTTCAATTGGATATAAGAATTGATGATTCATATAATATTAATAAAAGGAATACTCTTGCCACAGTTGGACAAAACTAATGTATGTTGTGATGACTAGGTGGTCAAAGAATCTTCAATGAAAGAGACAAGACAAAGGAAAGCATAGCATGAGGACAAAAGCTCATCACATGCTTCGAAAAAGGAAATCTGCCACTCCTTGAGAATGATCACGGCAAAGGCAAGTGAAGAAGCAAGTTTTGTCTTCATTCATCCTTACATGCACACCTTTGATCCCCATAGTGTCTAGTTGCATCTTAGCCTTTCATTGCTCAAACGTACCACCTCAAGCCATGCACATGACCGAATCACTCCAACCTCGGAAACTTCATTCCCTTCATCACTCCTCAACATAACAAGCTCGGTTCAACATTTCTCTTGCTTTAAACTCCAACCATTTAAACTTCCCTTCATCATTTCTTGTCACAGCAAGTTCGATCTCAATTTCTTCTTACTCCAAACACACATCAAATTCTCCAACCTTCTTCACACTCCCTCTAACCTCACAAAACTCAACCAACCAAGTGATCATGGCCTCTTCCTCAAGAACCAAATGAAGAAAAGGGAAAGACCCCATGGTGGAGGAAGACACACATGAATATGACCAATGGAGATTCAAGTCTCGGTACCATCAAATGCAAATTGAATGGATGAACGAGAAAAGGATCTATCCTGAAATTCCACTCTTGTTGCCGGATGATGGATGCCAAGAAATGAAGGACAAAATTCGAAAGAGGAGGTGGGAGGAACTTGCATCACCAGCCACCCGAATCAATGCCAATATCATAAGAGAGTTCTATGCAAATGTATCAAGGCTTGACATGCGTGAGCCCCCAACGTACAAGAGCTATGTGCGGGGGGTGGAAGTAGACTTTAGCTCGGATGCAATCAAGAAAGTCTTGAAACTGAAGTCAGTCCGCTTTAGTGAATCGGGATACCAACAAAGATTGAATGAAGATCAGGATTATGATGAGATTGCGAGAGATATTTGTATGGAGAACTCAGAGTGGGAAGGAGATGACAAGAACAAATATAAGTATCTGAAGAGATGTAACCTCACCCCAGAAGCAAAAGGATGGTATGAGTTGATGAAAAGATCAATTCTGGGCACAGTGAACACCTCAGAAGTTAACAGGGAGAGAGCCGTGATGTTGCATTGCATCATTGTGGGAGGAGAGATAAGAGTTCATGAAATCCTTGCAAAAGACATTCAAAAGCTGGCTGAGAAGAATTCGGCCGGATCTTGGTTATACTATCCGAGTACCATTTGGAGGTTGTGTGCAAAGGCTAAAGTTCCAATGGAAGAGGAGAATCCAATGTGGTTAAGCCAAGGCATGCCTATAACCATTGAAAGAATGATGATGCCCCCTGAAGCACATCAAGGCCGAAGACCACATGGAAGAAGGGAAAGAGAGGAACCAATGGAGGGAGAAGAATTACAAAAGGAAGAAGAGCCACAAGAGGAGGAGGAACAGCAGCACACTCCTCTACATAACAATCTGGACATGGCTCAAATGCAGGAAGCAATTGGAAGATTATCACAACAGTACATGAGAATTCAAGAAAGGCAAGAGGAATATCATTCACTATACATGAAAAACCAACAAGCACAAGAAGAACGGGAGCTAAGAATGATGAACAAACAAAGTGAATTCGAGTCAAGATTCCTTGTGATGCAAGAAGAACATGCTTTTCAATCTCATGAATCATTTGGAAAGTTGGAACAAATGCAAGCTGAAAATTTGAGGGCTCTCAAAGAGTTCACAACACTCCAAGATGCAAGGTATGAAGTACAAGCCGATTACAACATCAATAGCCAAATCAAACTAAACTATATTGGAGAACATTTGCACAACATGGATCCGGCTTTCCCAACTTTTGATGAATTTTTCAAAAAGAGAAGTGAGGTAGAGGTAAGCAATGCTATGAGACTTGAAGATAGAGTAGAGGAAGCAATGAATAGAGCTGGGTTCTGGCGGGATCAACAGACAACAGACATGGACACAGGGAACACCAGCAACTAGGTGTATGAAAGAAGAAAGAAAAAGCATGACAAATAAAAGGTGGACTTGATCCTTGTTCAACACTAAGAAAGCATGCATTGTGTCTGTTTTAAGTGATCCTTGCATCTTTAAGTAGTTGTCATAATTAATAGTCTTTGCATTTTGTTTGTTTATCTTAGAATAAGTAAGCTAGTCTATGTGTGTGCTTGTGTGTTTACTTTCACTTAGCAAAAAAGCATGTTTTGCCCCCTGCATCTTTAAGTTCAATAAAAGAAATGTTTGAATGTGAAGTAAGAATGGTCTCTGTTAGATAGAAGTAGAATAAAAGTAAGTGGTGGTATGTGTGTGATTGTATAATAGCTCACTTTTGGTGGATAAAGAGCTAGGATATCTCCTTCTAAGTATAGAGTGGCCTACTGTCTATGAATCTCAATCGAATAAAAATCCTTGGTTAGAAAGAAAAACAAAAAAAGAAAGAAAAAAGAAGTGGCAGAACAAAAGAAAAACAAAAAGAAACAAAGCTGGACACCAATAGCTTGAACCTTAGAATATATGCCTGTGGTGTCTTTGTATTAGGATCTGCTTGGATTATTAAGCTCTTTGGAGTGCATCAACACTCGGTGACTTGGGTTAACTAACCCGGGATCATCAGCTGAAAGTCCACTATCAAGAGCAACCTAACTACAAGGCACTTAGTAGCCCAAAGAGGTGCTGGGCATCAATGTTCTAAGAAGGAATGTGAGCCAAGTGTCTATAGTGAATAATGTGTCAAGTATAAAGAAAAGGAAATGAACTTGCTACACATGACACTCAAATAAAGCTTATAAACAAAGTAATAGCCAAGGATAAAGGAATAATGAGAGGTCATAGCAGTATGTTACTTGAAGCTTGAAGGAGACTTTCTAGGCCTAGGAGTCAATAAGAAGTGAGTATTTACATATCCACACAAAATCCCATGAACTATCAATAATACTCTGCTAGCATGAACATCCTCTTCCATTCCATCCTTTCTTCTCAATAATTCATTTCTTGCTTGGGGACAAGCAAGCTTTAAGTTTGGTGTTGTGATGACAAGTCATCTTAGCCTAGTTTCACTAGCCTTTTTCTTTTGTTTTCAATTGAATTATGCACTTTCTTGAGCCAAAAGCAAGCCAATTGGGTAGATTTTCATGTTTCCTTTGATTTAATCAACCATGTATGAATTCATGCTATTTCATGAGGTTTTATGCTATAATTGTCATATATTATGAAAGAATGAATATCTCATGATTTTGAGCATAGCTTTGATGTGTTTAGTTGATTAATGATAGGTGAAGAAAGCTTGGAGAAAGGTTGAAGCAAGAAGGAATGGCTAGGAGTAAAGAGAGGACAATGGAATGAGTGAAAATGAACTAGGAAGCAAAAAGTTGGACCAAAAGTTAGCCTCAAACTTTTGCACAAACTTTTGGGTGAAAAGTTAGCCCCAACGTTAGCCCCTAACTTTTGGGCTAACGTTGGCACATGAAAGTTACTCCCTGGGCACCAAAAGTTTGCGCCAACGTTAGCCCCTAACTTTGTGGCTAACGTTGGCATGAGAAAAACACTCCCTGGGCACCAAAAGTTTGCGCCAACGTTAGCCCCTAACTTTGTGGCTAACGTTGGCATGAGAAAAACACCACCTGGCCACCAAAAGTTTGCGCCAACGTTAGCCTCTAACTTTTGGGCTAACGTTGGCACATGAAAAACACAAAGGGGGAGCAAAAGTTTGCGCCAACGTTAGCCCCTAACTTTTGGGCTAACGTTGGCGCCATAAGTGCACTAAGGAAGGCCAACGTTGGAGCAAAAGTTAGACCCCTAACTTTTGCACCAACGTGAGTATCAGCAAAATATGGGGGCTGATATGAAAAGTTGGACCAAAAGTTTGCCTCAAACTTTTGGTCAAACTTTTACTCAAACTTTTGCAAAACTCCAACCCAGTTCACTTGGTTCACTTTGGTTCCTCTCCAAACTCCAAGAGCAATCAACCAAGGCCTCTCTCAACCCAATTCCACCAAGAGCAAAGGCCCAACTCAAGGCTTGAAGATCATTTGAAGAAAGTGTATAAATAGGATAGAATTCAAGTTTTTCGAAGAGCTTTTCTTTGGAGTTTTCATAATAGTTTTCGGAGAGCTTTGGATATTGAGTGATCTTTAATTTCTTAGTTTCGGGGAAGGAAAATTTCACTCTCTTCCTCTTAGTTTTATTGCTTCAATTTCAATTGCAATTGTCTTGGATCTTGGGTTGGAGAATTGAAGAAATTCTGTTTCAATCTCATCCGAAGATCTCTCTGTTTCTTCTACTGCTATTGAATTTAATTTCTGTTAATTGTTCTTCGTCTACTTTCTTTGCAATTTACAATTCCTTTGCAATTGTTCTTGTTGGATCTAGGAAGGCATTGAGATCTAGACTTGGTTATCTAGTCTCTTGGGTCCTGAGATCCGGATTCCCCATTTCCCATTCTCTGTTTACTGTTTTCATGCTTATTTACAATTCTGTTTTTAGATCTGGTTCAATCCAAGTGTTCTTTTACTTCTCTGTTGGTTGCAATTTACTTTCCCTCGTTTAATTTCTGCAAATCCAACTCCCAATTCCCTTTACAATTCAAGCTATTTACATTTCTTGCACTTTAAGATTCTGCAATTTACATTTCTTGCGTTCTAAGTTTCTGCCATTTAATTTCTTGTTCTTTAAGATTCAGCATTTAAATTCCTGTTCTCTTTAATTTCATGTCAATTACCCATTCCCTTTACTTTCCATGCAATTTAAATTCTGCAAATCACAAATCACTCTATCAAATCTTGATTCGCTTGACTAAATCAACCACTAAACTAAAATTGCTCAATCCTTCAATCCCTGTGGGATCGACCTCACTCCCGTGAGTTATTATTACTTGATGCGACCCGGTGCACTTGCCGGTTAGATTTGGGTGTTTTGGAGAAATTCGTTTCTTCCGCGAAAATATCCCATCAATCATCTGGAGGTTCTCGATCATACTGGAATAGGATTCACCCTCCTTTTGCGTCTGTCACTACGCCCAGCTCTCGCAAGTTTGAAGTTCGTCACAGCCATCCCTTCCCAGATCCTACTCGGAATACCACAGACAAGGTTTAGACTTTCTGGATCTCAGGAATGGCCATCCATGGGTTCTAACTTATACCACGAAGATTCTAATATCTCGGACTCGGTCCTCTGTATTAGATATCTAAGAGATACTCATTCTAGCTTGTTTGCATGTAGAACGGAAGTGTTTGTCAGGCACGCGTTCATAGGTTGGGAATGATGATGAGTGTCACGATCATCACATTCATATTGAGGTGCGAATGGATATCATAGAAGCGGAATAAGTTGAATTGAATATAAAACAGTAGTACTTTGCATTAAATCATGAGCAACAGCAGAGCTCCACACCTTAATCTATGGAGTGCAGAAACTCTACCGTTGAAAAATACATAAGTGAAAGGTTCAGGCATGGCCGAATGGCCAGCCCCCATGATCTAAGAACTAGACGTCCCAAGATGTCTAATACAATAGTAAAAAGTCCTATTTATACTAAACTAGTTACTAGGGTTCACAGAGATAAGTAATTGATGCATAAATCCACTTCCGGGGCCCACTTGATGTGTGCTTGGGCTGAGCTTGAATTTACACGTGGAGAGGTCATTCTTGGAGTTGAACGCCAGTTTGTAACGTGTTTTTGGCATTCAACTCTGGTTCGTGACGTGTTTCTGGCGTTTAACTCCAGACTGCAGCGTAGAACTGGCGTTCAACGCCCTTTTGTGTCGTCTAAACTCGGGAAAAGTATGGACTATTATATATTGCTGAAAAGTCCTGGATGTCTACTTTCCAACGCCGTTGAGAGCACGCCATTTGAAGTTCTATAGCTCCAGAAAATCCACTTTGAGTGCAGGGAGGTCAGGATCCAACAGCATCAGCAGTCCTTCTTCAACCTCTGAATCTGATTTTTGCTCAAGTCCCTCAATTTCAATACCTGAAATCACAGAAAAACACACAAACTCATAGTAAAGTCCAGAAATGTGAATTTAACATAAAAACTAATAAAAATATCCCTAAAAGTAACTAGATCCTACTAAAAACATACTAAAAATAATGCCAAAAAGTGTATAAATTATCCGCTCATCACAACACCAAACTTAAACTGGTGCTTGTCCCAAAGCAACTGAAAATTAAATACGATAAAAAGAAGAGAATATACTATAAATTCCAAACTATCAATGAAACATAGCTCCAATCAGATGAGCGGGACTTGTAGCTTTTTGCCTCTTGAATAGTTTTGGCATCTCATTTTATCCATTGAGGTTCAGAATGATTGGCATCTATAGGAACTCAGAGTTCAGATAGTGTTATTGATTCTCCTAGTTCATTATGTTGATTCTTGAACACAGCTACTTTATGAGTCTTGGCCGTGGCCCTAAGCACTTTGTTTTCCAGTATTACCACCGGATATATAAATGCCACAGACACATAATTGGGTGAACCTTTTCAGATTGTGACTCAACTTTGCTAGAGTTCCTAATTAGAGGTGTCCAGGGTTCTTAAGCACACTCTTCTTTTGCTTTGGACCTTGACTTTAACTGCTCAGTCTCAAGTTTTCACTTGACACCTTCACGCCACAAGCACATGGTTAGGGACAGCTTGGTTCAGCCACTTAGGCCAGGATTTTATTCCTTTAGGCCCTCCTATCCACTGATGCTCAAAGCCTTGGGATCCTTTTTATTACCCTTGCCTTTTGGTTTTAAGGGCTATTGGCTTTTTTTTTCGCTTTTTTTTTTTCACATTTTTTTTCCGCAAGCTTTTGTATTCACTGCTTTTTCTTGCTTCAAGAATCATTTTTATGATTTTTCAGATTATCAAATAACATGTCTCCTTTTTCCTTATTCTTCAAGAGCCAACATATTTAACATTCTTAAACATCAACTTCAAAAGACATATGCACTGTTCAAGCATTCATTCAGAAAACAAAAATTATTGTCACCACATCAAAATAATTAAACTAGTTTCAAGGATGAATTCAAAACCATGTACTTCTTGTTCTTTTGTTTTTAAAACATTTTTCATTTAAGAGAAGTGCTGGATTCATATTCACTACTTTAAGGCATAGACAATTAGATACTAATGATCATCTAATAAGACACAAACATAAATAAACATAAAGCATAAAAATCGAAAAACAGGAAAATAAATAAACAAGGAGATTAAGGAATGAGTCCACCTTAGTGAGGGTGGCGTCTTCCTCTTCTTGAAGAACCAATGGTGCTTTTGAGCTCCTCCCTCATAGCTCTTTGATCTTCTCTAATTTCATGGAGGATGATGGAGTGCTCTTGATGTTCCACCCTTAGTTGCTCCCAATAATTGTGTGGAGGAAAATGTATCCCCTGAGGTATCTCAGGGATCTCTTGATTTGCAGTCAAATGTTCTACCACTGAGCTATAGACCCTTGAGATGAATCTCTCCATCTCCTATGACTCAGAGGTGGAAGCTTTTGTCTTCCCTTTCCTCTTTCTAGAGGTTTCTCTGGCCTTAGGTGCCATCAATGGTTATGGAAAAACAAAAAAAAGCAATGCTTTTTCCACACCAAACTTAGAATGTTTGCTCATCCTCGAGCAAAAGAAGAAAGAAAGGATGAGAAGAAGGAGAGATGGAGGTGTGTTGATGGTTTTGGAGGGGAATTGGAGGTGATTGGTGAAGGGTTCTTGGAAAAGGGTGATATAGGATTATGAGGAGGTAAGGTGAGTGGAGATATGTGGGGATCCTGTGGGGTCCACAGATGCTGAGATGATCCTATGGGGTCCACAGATCCTGAGGTGTCAAGGATTTACATCCATGTACCATTTAGGCATGTAAAACACCTTTGCATGCAATTCTGGCGTTTAAACGCTGAATTGATGCTTGTTCTGGGCGTTTAACGCCCAGATGCAGCATGTTTCTGGCGTTGAACACCAGTTCTATGCTTGTTTCTGGCGTTCAGCGCCAGCTCCATGCTCTGGTCTGGCGTTGAACGCCAGCCAGATGCTCCTTACTGGCGTTTAAACGCCAGTAAGTCCTTCCTCTAGGGTGTGATTTTTCTTCTGCTATTTTTGATTCTGTTTTTAATTTTTGTAATTATTTTGTGGCTCCACATGATCATGAACCTAATAAAACATGAAAGAACAATAAAAATAAAAATAAAATTAGATAAATAAAAATTGGGTTGCCTCCCAACAAGGGCTTCTTTAATGTCAATAGCTTGACAGTGAGCTCTCATGGAGCCTCACAGATGTTCAGAGCATTGTTGAGACTTCCCAACACCAAACTTAGAGTTTGGATATGGGAGTTCAACACCAAACTTAGAGTTTGGTTGTGGCCTTCCAACACCAAACTGAGAGTTTGATTGTGGGGGCTCTGGTTGACTCTACAGTGAGAGAAGCTTTTCAGGCTTCTTCTCCATAGTTACAGAGATAGATCCTTGAGTTTTAAACACAAGGTTGTCCTCATTTAGTTGAAGGATCAATTCTCCTCTGTCCACATCAATCACAGCTCTTGCTATGGCTAGGAAGGGTCTTCCAAGGATGATGGATTCATCCTCTTCCTTCCCAGTGTCTAGGATTATGAAATCAACAGGGATGTAAAGGTCTTCAACCTTTACTAACATGTCCTCTACTAGTTCAAAAGCCTGTTTTCTTGAGTTGTCTGCCATCTCTAGTGAGATTCTGGCAGCTTGCACCTCAAAGATTCCCAATTTCTCCATTATAGAGAGGGGCATGAGGTTTATCCCTGATCCAAGGTCACATAGAGCCTTCTCAAAGGTCATGGTGCCTATGGTATAAGATATTAAGAACTTTCCAGGATTCTATTTCTTCTGAGGTAATCTCAGTTGATCCAGATCACTCAGTTCATTGGTGAGCAAGGGAGGTTCATCTTCCCAAGTCTCATTACCAAATAATTTGGCATTCAGCTTCATGATTGCACCAAGGTACTTGGCAACTTGTTCTTCAGTAACATCCTCATTCTCTTCAGAAGAAGAATACTCATCAGAGCTCATGAAGGGCATAAGGAGGTTCAATGGAATTTCTATGGTCTCTAGATGAGCCTCAGATTCCTTTGGTTCCTCAAAGGGAGACTCCTTCTTGCTTGAGAGACGTCCCATGAGGTTATCCTCAGTGGGATTTACGTCCTCTCTGTCCTCCATGCATTCGGCCATATTGATTATATCAATGGCCTTGCACTCTCTCTTTGGATTTTCTTCTGTATTGCTTGGGAGAGTACTAGGAGGGGTTTTAGTGATCTTCTTACTCAGCTGGCCCACTTGTGCTTCCAAATTTCTAATGGAAGACCTTGTTTCATTCATGAAACTTAGAGTGGCCTTAGATAGATCAGCAACTATATTTGCCAAGCTAGATGGATTCTGCTCAGAACTCGCTGTCTATTGCTGAGTGGATGATGGAAAAGGCTTGCTATTGCTAAACCTGTTTCTTCCACCATTATTAAAGCCTTGTTGAGGCTTTTGATCCTTCCATGAGAGATTTAGATGATTTCTCCATGAGGGATTATAGGTGTTTCCATAGGGTTCACCCAAGTAATTCACCTCTGCTATTGTAGGGTTCTCAGGATCATAAGCTTCTTCTTCAGAAGATGCCTCTTGAGTACTGTTGGATGCAGCTTGCATTCCATTCAGACTCTAATAAATCATATTGACTTGCTGAGTCAATATTTTATTCTGAACCAATATGACATTTAGAGTATCAATTTCAAGAACTCCCTTCTTCTGAGGCGTTCCATTACTCACAGGATTCCTCTCAGAAGTGTACATGAACTGGTTATTAGCAACCATGTCAGTGAGTTCTTGAGCTTCTGCAGGCATTTTCTTTAGGTGAATGGATCCACCTGCAGAAGTATCCAATGACATCTTAGCTATTTCAGACAGACCATCATAGAACATATCCAGGATGGTCCATTCTGAAAGCATGTCAGAAGGACACTTTTTGGTCAGTTGCTTATATCTCTCCCAAGCTTCATAGAGGGATTCACCTTCTTTCTGTCTGAAGGTTTGAACATCCACTCTAAGCTTACTCAGCTTTTGAGGAGGGAAGAACTTGGCTAAGAAAGCCGTGACCAGCTTATCCCAAGAGTTCAGGCTATCTTTGGGTTGAGAGTCCAACTACACTCTAGCTCTGTCTCTTACAGCAAACGGGAAAAGCATAAGCCTGTAGACCTCGGGATCAACCCCATTGGTCTTAACAGTATCACAGATCTGCAAGAATTCAGTTAAGAACTGAAAAGGATCTTCAGATGGAAGTCCATGAAACTTGCAGTTCTGCTGCATCAGAGAAACTAATTGAGGTTTCAGCTCAAAATTGTTTGCTCCAATGGCAGGAATGGAGATGCTTCTTCCATGTAAATTGGAATTAGGTGCAGTAAAGTCACAAAGCATCCTCCTTGCATTATTATTGTTAGGTTCGGCTGCCATCTCCTTTTCTTGTTCGAATTTTTCAGTAAGGTTGTCTCTGGATTGTTGTAATTTAGCTTCTCTTAGTTTCCTCTTCAGAGTCCTTTCAGGTTCTGGATCAGCTTCAACAAGAATGCCTTTTTCCTTGTTCCTGCTCATAAGAAAGAGAAGAGAACAAGAAAAGAAGAGGAATCCTCTATGTTACAGTAAAGAGGTTCCTTATTGTTAGTAGAAGAAGAAAGGGAATAAGAGTGAAGAAGAGTGGATAATCCAAACACAAGGGTGAGGATAGGAGCAGAGATATGAGATGAAGAGAAGTGTTAGTAAGTAATTAAATAAATAGAAGAAGATAAGAGAGAGAAATTTTCGAAAATAATTTTTGAAAAGGAGTTGATGATTTTCGAAAATTAAAGGGGAAATAAAATTAAAATTAAAATTTAAAACAATTAATTAATTAAAAAGAATTTTTGAAAAAGAGGGAGGTATTTTCGAAAATTAGAGAGGGAAGAGTAGTTAGGTGGTTTTGAAAAAGATAAAAAACAAACAAAAAGTCAATTAGTTAGTTGAAAAAGATTTGAAAATCAATTTTGAAAAGATAAGAAGATAAGAAGTTAGAAAAGATATTTTAAAATCAAATTTTTGAAAAAGATATGATTTAAAAAGATATGATAGAAAGATATGAAAAATTAGTTTTGAAAAAGATTTGAATTTTAAAATCAAAATTAATGACTTGACTCACAAGTAATCACAAGATATGATTCTAGAACTTAAAGTTTGAATCTTTCTTAACAAGAAAGTAACAAACTTGAAATTTTTGAATCAAAGCATTAATTGTTGATAATATTTTCGAAAATTATGAGATAAAATTAAGAAAAAGATTTTTGAAAAATATTTTTGAAATTTTCGAAAATAAATAAGAAAAATGAAAAAGATTTTATTTTTGAAAAAGATTTTGAAAAGATAAGATTTTTAAATTGAAAATTTGATTTGACTTATAAGAAATAACTAGATTTTAAAAAGTTTTGAAAAAGTCAACTCAAATTTTCGAAAATTTATGAGTGAAAAAGGGAAAGATATTTTTTTTATTTTTGAATTTTTAATGATGAAAGAGAAAAACATCAAAAAGACTCAATGCATAAAAATTTTGGATCAAAACATGTGATGCATGCAAGAACACTATGAATGTCAAGATGAACACCAAGAACACTTTGAATGTCAAGATGAATACCAAGAACTTATTTTTGAAAGATTTTCAAGAGAAGAAAACATGCAAGACACCAAACTTAGAAATTTTTAATGCTTAGACAATATGAATGCAAGAATGCATATGAAAAACACCATACAACACAAAACAATATAATATGAAGATCAAACAAGAAAGTTTATCAAGAACAACTTGAAGATCATGATAAATGCAATGCATGAATGCATTTTTTCGAAAAGTGCAAATGGAGATGCAATTGACACCAAACTGAAAACATGACACAAGACTCAAACAAGAAACATAAAAATATTTTTGATTTTATAATTTTATAAATTTTTTGGATTTTTTTCAAAAATTATTTTGAAAAAGAAAAATAAGGATTTCAAAATTTTTAATAGAAATTCCAGGAATCTTGCAATATTAGTCTAAAGCTCCAGTCCAGGAATTAGACATGGCTCACTAGCCAGCCAAGCTTTCAGTGAAAGCTTTGGTCCAAAACACTAGACATGGTCAATGGCCAGCCAAACTTTAGAAGATACAAATTAGTCATACAATAACAAATTTGATTAGAAACAACTAGCTTGCTCTTGTAATGATGATTTGGAAGCCTCAGTCCAAATGAATTTAGACATGGCTTTACAGCCAGCCAGGCTTCAACATGCTTCATGAAACACTAGAATTCATTCTTAAAAATTTTGAAGAAAAATTATATATATATATATATATATATATATGTATTTTATTTTTTTGAAAATAGGAATAATAAAAACAAAAAGGTTAAAATTAAAATAAAGTTACCTAATCTGAGCAACAAGATGAACCGTCAGTTGTCCAAACTCGAACAATCCCCAGCAACGGCGCCAAAAACTTGGTGTGCGAAATCATGATCATTGCTTCCTTGGTAATGGTACTAAAAACTCAATACGCACGTTTATGATCTTATATCTGTTCCACAACTTCGTACAACTAACCAGCAAGTGCACTGGGTCGTCCAAGTAATAAACCTTACGTGAGTAAGGGTCGATCCTATGGAGATTGTCGGTATGAAGCAAGCTATGGTCATCTTGTAAATCTCAGTCAGGCGGATATCAAATGGTTATGGAGTTTTCGAATAATAATAATAAATAAACAGCAAATAAAGATAGAAATACTTATGTAAATCATTGGTGAGAATTTCAGATAAGCGTATAGAGATGCTTTAATTCCTCTGAACCTCTGCTTTCCTACTGTCTTCATCCAATCATTCCTACTCCTTTCCATGGCAAGCTTTATATAGGCATCACCGTTGTTAATGGCTACATCCCATCCTCCCTGTGAAAAAGGTCCAAATGCTCTGTAACGGCACGGCTAATCATCTGGAGGTTCTCGATCATACTGGAATAGGATTCACCCTCCTTTTGCGTCAGTCACTACGCCCAGCACTCGCGAGTTCGAAGTTCGTCACAGCCATCCCTTCCCAGATCCTACTCGGAATACCACAGACAAGGTTTAGACTTTTCGGATCTCAGGAATGGCCATCCATGGGTTCTAACTTATACCACGAAGATTCTAATATCTCGGACTCGGTCCTCTGTATTAGATATCTAAGAGATACTCATTCTAGCTTGTTTGCATGTAGAACAGAAGTGTTTGTCAGGCACGCGTTCATAGGTTGGGAATGATGATGAGTGTCACGATCATCACATTCATATTGAGGTGCGAATGGATATCTTAGAAGCGGAATAAGTTGAATTGAATATAAAACAGTAGTACTTTGCATTAAATCATGAGGAACAGCAGAGCTCCACACCTTAATCTATGGAGTGCAGAAACTCTACCGTTGAAAAATACATAAGTGAAAGGTTCAGGCATGGCCGAATAGCCAGCCCCCATGATCTAAGAACTAGACGTCCCAAGATGTCTAATACAATAGTAAAAAGTTCTATTTATACTAAACTAGTTACTAGGGTTTACAGAGATAAGTAATTGATGCATAAACCCACTTTTGGGGCCCACTTGGTGTGTGCTTGGGCTGAGCTTGGGTTTACACGTGGAGAGTCATTCTTGGAGTTGAACGCCAGTTTGTAACGTATTTTTGGCGTTCAACTCTGGTTCGTGACGTGTTTCTGGCATTTAACTCCAGACTGCAGCGTAGAACTGGCGTTCAACGCCCTTTTGTGTCATCTAAACTCGGGCAAAGTATGGATTATTATATATTGCTGGAAAGTCCTGGATGTCTACTTTCCAACGCTGTTGAGAGCGTGCCATTTGGAGTTCTGTAGCTCCAGAAAATCCACTTTGAGTGCAGGGAGGTCAGGATCCAACAGCATCAGCAGTCCTTCTTCAACCTCTGAATCTGATTTTTGCTCAAGTCCCTCAATTTCAGCCAGAAAATACCTGAAATCACAGAAAAACACAAAAACTCATAGTAAAGTCCAGAAATGTGAATTTAACATAAAAACTAATAAAAATATCCCTAAAAGTAACTAGATCCTACTAAAAACATACTAAAAACAATGCCAAAAAGCGTATAAATTATCCACTCATCATATCCTTTAATTTCAAGCTCGGTTTATTTTTTTATTTTATTTACTTATATTTATCTCTTAATGATAATTCTGTAGTTTTCATTTATTTTACATGTATTTTTGTCATGCAGAATGTTAAAAATAGGAACAGGAGCAATTAGAAGGAATTTTGGACACCCTGGAGGAGTGAGATTGATGCCAGGGCATTTTGGCCAGTTTCACTGACCTTTTCTTTATGGTTTTAAGGTAGTTTCATGCATTTTCTTAAAAAATAAGCAAGTTTTGGGTAAATAATCACTTACATCTTGATTCAAGCAAACATTGTGAATTTTACATGATTTCATGAGAATTATGCATGATTTAAAGGATAAATTGAATGATGCAGGTCTCATAACTTGGATTAGAGCTTTGATGCACTTTATTGCTTGATTTCATGATAAAGGAAGCAAGGAAGAACCACGTTAGTAGCCACGTTAGTCTAGCTAACGTGACCACTAACGTGGAATGAAGGCTAGCTTGCAATGTTAATGAGAAAAGTGATTGCCAATAACACCCTCGTGAGCCATCATAGCCCACGTCAGTTGCCACGTTAACTATGCTAACGTGGAAGCTAACGTGGAAGAGAAGTAGAACTCCAACATTAGTGGTAAAAGTAAGTGCCACTAACGTTCCAAAAGGGGCAATTGGCCACGTTAAGAGCCACGTTAACTTAGTTAACGTGAGCTCTAATGTGGAAGAAGAAGATGATGCCAACGTTAGTGACACTCACCTTTGTCACTAACGTTGGACTAAGCCCATATTGGCTACGTTAAAAGCCATGTTAACCTAGTTAACGTGGACTCTAACGTGGAGGGAGCAAGAATCACCAACGTTAGTGACACTCACCTTTGTCACTAACATTGGATTGAGCCACTATGAGCCACGTTAGTTGCCACGTTAATTACATTAACGAGGAAGCTAACGTGGAGAAGAGGGATGATGAGCCAACATTAGTGATACTCACCTTTGTCACTAACATTGGAGATGGCTATCAATACCACGTTAGAAGTCACGTTAACCTAGTTAACGTGAACTCTAACGTGGGAAGTAGGGGCGTTTTGAAGCGTTAGTGACAAAGTTAAGTGTCACTAATGCTCTCGAAGATTTAGCAAGCCTACGTTAAAGGCCACGTTAACTATTCTAACGTGAACTCTAACGTAGGAAAAAAGGGGTACTCTCAACGTTATTGAAAAAGGTAAACCCCAGTAACGTTTGCGAAGGGCCAAGGGTCAATGTTAGTGGTCACGTTAGTGCCACTAACGTTGAAGTTAACATGGACCACTTTGGGTTAGGAACGTTAATGAAAAAGGTGATTGTCACTAACGTTCTCAACCCCACATTTTCACTTAACATTAACACCACTAACGCCCTAAGCTAAAGTCCCTGCCTACTTCACACTTTCTCTGCAAGTAAAGCTGATCCCACTGAGGAAGATAACTGCTTCAACTCAAGATCCAAAGGCCCATATCCAAGACTTGAAGAGCCAACTAGAAGATCAGAAGAATAGTATAAATAGGGAGAGCTTTGAACTAGAAAGAAGCTTTTGGCATTATTAGAATTACTCTGTGTATTTTACTTTCTCTGCACTTCTAGTTTAACTTTCAGAATGTACTCTCCATCTTTGCTTTCCATTCCCAGAGCTATGAACAACTAAACCCCTTTCATTGGGTTAGGGAGCTCTGTTGTAATTTGATGGATCAATAATAGTTTTCATTATTCTTCTTCTTTCTTTTCTCTTGATTTTACTAGAAAGCTTTCAATCTTCATCCAATTGAGTAGTTATCTTGGAAAAGAAGCTATTCATACTTGGATCTGTTCTGAACCTTGGAAAAGGGATGAAGAGATCATACTAGAAATGTTTTCTCATGTTGGACTAAATTGGGGTTTGGGCGGATATGGTGACATATAATTCTCCCAATACTTTGATTTGGAAATACATGTGGTATAATCAGTGACCACACTTCATCTCTTCTCATGAGCAACTAGACCAGGGAATTGGCTATTGATCTGATTTGAGAGATTGAATTACCAAGGAATTAGAATTCAATCACTTAAGATTGCCAAGGAGATCAATGAATGCATTGATTGAGGAAGAGATGAAAATGAACTTGATCCGGAGAATGCAACATCTCCTAAGCCCAATGAATTCCCCATTTCTGATCTTACCCATTCTCTTTACTTTATGCCATTTACTTTCATGCTAAACTTCCCTTTCCCATTTAAGATTCTGCAATTTACTTCCTATCATTTATTTTTTGCTATTTACTTTTCCTCCATTTAATTTCCTGCAATTCTCAACTCACTTTCTGCTTAGCTCAACTAGAACATTCTTCCAATTAAAGTTGCTTGACCAATCAATCCTTGTGGGATTCGACCTCACTCTACTGTGAGTTTTTACTTAACGACAATCCGTGCATCAAGTTTATGGCGCCGTTGCCGGGGATTGATTTTGTATCAACAATGATTAAATTGGTGGATAACTAGATTGAGCATTTGTTTTTATTTTGTTTGATTTAAGTTCATTTGAGTAATTTACTTTCTGTTTAGCTATTTTCTTCCCTTTCCCCTACCCATTTTCTTAGTTGTTTACAATTCAGTCACTAACCCACTAACTGTTTGATATATTGCATCACTCACGCTAACAGCATTTCTGTAGAAATTACTGTCTACATCTATCTTTCTTGCTTTTGCCTTGTTGGTTGTATGACAGGTAGAAGAAGCGGGGTTTCAACTTCTTTTGATTCTGAACCTGAGAGGACCTTCCTTAGATTATGGAGGAAAGCAAGAGGAAAGAGAGTAGTTGGTGCTGAGGAAGAGGAAGAGTACTTTGAACCAGACATGGAGGAGAATATGGAGAACCATCATAAAGAAGAGGCTCACAACCATGGCAGAGAAGGTCCAGCGCATCAGGCTGGACAAGAGTGAAGAGTTCTGGGTTCTTACATCAACCTAAACCCAGAAAACTGTGGAAGTAGCATCCAAAGGCCAACCATACATGCCAACAACTTTGAACTAAAGCCACAGCTCATCACCCTTGTTCAGAACAATTGTTCATTTGGAGGAAGTGTCCAAAAAGACCCCAATCAACATCTAACCACCTTCCTGAGGATATGCGATATTGTGAAGTCTAACGGTGTTCATCCTGATACCTATAGACTACTTCTGTTTTCCTTCTCACTCAAGGACAAAGCATCTAAATGGCTGGAATCCTTTCCAAAGTAGAGTTTAGCAACCTGGGAAGATGTGGTGAACAAGTTCTTGGCAAGATTCTATCCTCCTCAACGGATAAACAGGTTGAGAGCTGAGGTACAAACATTCAGACAGCAGGATGGTGAGACTCTATATGAAGCATGGGAGAGGTTTAAGGACCTGGCAAGAAGATGCTCGCCAGATATGTTCAATGAATGGGTGCAGTTGCACATTTTCTATGAAGGCCTTTCGTATGAATCAAAGAAGGTAGTAGACCACTCATCCGGGGAATCTCTGAACAAGAAGAAGACCATTGAAGAAGCCATAGATGTCATTGAGACTGTAGCAAAGAATGACTACTTCTATGCTTCTGAAAGAGGCAACACTAGAGGAGTGATGGAGCTGAACAATGTGGATGCACTGCTAGCTCAAAACAAGATAATTACTAAGCAATTAGCTTACCTCACCAAGAAGATGGAGAGGAATTAAGTAGCAGCAATCACCACTTCAGCAGCAACCCAAGAAAGAGTGAATGAAGAAGTAGAGGGTGATCAGGAACAAGCCAACTACATTGGGAATTCACCTAGGCAGAATCATGACCCATACTCCAAAACGTATAATCCTGGTTGGAGGAACCACCCAAACTTTGGGTGGGAAAATCAACAAGACCAACGCCAAGATCAGAGACGCCACAACCCCAACAACAATGCAACTCACCAACACTCCACACAGAGGTCATACCAACACCCACCTAACAACACTTCTCAATATCCATATCAAAGTCAAAATGGCCATTCTCATCCTTCCAATCTCAACTCTCCATCAGCGAAAGAAAGACTATCAAGGATTGAGACTCTACTTGAAGGCATATGCAAGGAGATTCAAGATAGTAAGATGTTCCAAGAGGAAGTGTGATCTAACCTGCAAAATCAAGATGCTGCCATCAAGAAACTTGAGATACAAATTGGCTACCTATTCCAGCAAGCTCCTGGCCATGACCTTTTCAGTAACATTGAGTCAAGGCCAAGGGAGGAGTGTCAAGCCATCACCCTCAGAAGTGGGAAGGAACTGAAGGAGACTTCCAAGCAATCACAAGAGAAAGATTCAATTGGAAAGAAGGAGGAACAAGATGAAGTTCAATTCCCCACCTCTAACTCACATCAAAAGAAAGGAGAGATGAAGCCATATGTTCCGAAAGTCCCATATCCTCAACAACTGAAGAAGAAGGGAGATGACAGCCAGTTCTCCAGATTTTTAGAAATCTTCAAGAAACTACAGATTAACATACCCTTTTCTGAAGTAATAGAGCAAATGCCGCTCTATGCCAAGTTCTTGAAGGAGTTGATGACCAAGAAGAGAAGCTGAAAGAACAACGATACTGTGATACTGACTGAAGAATGTAGTACCATCATTCAGCATAAATTGCCCCAGAAAATGAAGGATCCTGGGAGCTTCCAGATTCCTTGTATTATGGGAGAAATAACAGTGGAAAAAGCTCTATGTGATCTAGGAGCCAGCATAACTCTGATATCTGTAGCTATGATGAGAAAAATAAAGATTGAGGAGGTCAAACTAACAAAAATGGCCTTACAACTGGCAGACCGATCATTCAAGTTTTCTCACGGCATAGTGGAAGACTTTGCTAGTGAAGGTAGGAGACTTTATCTTTCCAGCAGACTTTGTAGTGTTGGACATGAAGGAAGGAGCTAAGGCTTCTATCATCTTGTGCAGACCATTCTTAGCTACTGTCGGAGCTGTCATCAATGTCCAAAAGGGTGAACTGACCCTTAGACTACACAATGAAACAATGATGATCAATGTGTTCAAGGCCATGAACTATCCACAGGAACCATCGGGAGAATATATGAGGTTAGACTCACTGGAAGATGTACTACAAGAGACTTTTGAAGAAGAAGAACTTGAGGGATTAACAGAAGAGGAGGAATCAGCATCAAGTGAAGAAGCTGCAACAGCTGAGGTTTAAGTTCAGGGCACAATAGATGAGAAGAATGGGAAGAAAGAAGCACCCAAACTTGAACTAAAGGCACTGCCACCCACTCTCAAGTATGCATATCTAGGAGAAAACGAAAGTTATCCAGTGATCATAAATTCATCCCTCAGCCAAGAACAAGAGGAAGAGCTACTTGAAGTATTGCAAAGGCACAAAGATGCCATAGGATGGACCCTTGCTGACTTGAAGGGAATCAGTTCGGCCATATGTATGCATAAAATACTGTTGGAAGATGATGCCAAACCATCCATTCAACCCCAAAGGAGGCTGAATCCAGTCATGAAGGAAGTGGTACAGAAAGAAGTCATGAAGTTGTGGCAAGGAGGAGTGATTTATCCGATCTCAGACAGCCCATGGGTCAGCCCTGTGCAATTTGTTCCAAAAAAAAAGGAGCAATCACTGTAGTCCCCAATGAGAAGAATGAACTAATCCCTACAAGGACCGTCACAGGATGGCGGATGTGCATAGACTACAGAAAACTCAACGAAGCTACACGAAAAGATCATTTCCCCCTTTCTTTCATGGATCAGATGCTGGAAAGACTTGCAGGATATGCATATTACTATTTTCTCGATGGTTATTCAGGATATAACCAAATAGTGGTTGATCCAAGAGACCAAGAGAAAACCTGCTTCACCTGCCCATATGGAGTGTTTGCCTACAGGCGCATGCCATTTGGGCTATGCAATGCACCTGCAACTTTCCAACGCTGCATGCTTTCCATTTTTTCAGATATGATAGAAAAATTCATCGAAGTTTTTATGGATGACTTCTCAGTATTCAGAGACTCTTTTCCTAATTGCCTAGATCACCTGGCCCTGGTATTAAAAAGATGTCAAGAAACTAATTTGGTCTTGAACTGGGAGAAATGTCACTTTATGGTGACAAGAGGAATAGTTCTTGGTCATAAGGTTTCTAACCAAGGCATTGAAGTGGACAGAGCCAAGGTGGAACTCATTGAAAAATTACCTCCACCAAGTGATGTCAAGGCAATTAGGAGTTTTCTAGGGCATGCTGGCTTTTACAGAAGGTTTATTAAAGATTTTTCAAAGATAGCCAAGCCCTTAAGCAATCTCCTTGTATCTGATACACCATTTATCTTTGATGAAAGGTGCATGCTGGCATTTGAAAACTTGAAAAAGAGGTTGTCCTCTGCCCCTATCATTTCCCCACCTGACTGGAACCTACCATTTGAACTGATGTGCGATGCATCTGATTTCGCAATTGGGGCAGTGTTAGGACAGAGGAAAGATAACTTGGTCCATGTGATATACTATGCCAGCAAAGTCCTCAATGATACTCAAAGAAACTATACCACTACTGAAAAGGAGTTGCTGGCAATAGTTTTTGCATTTGACAAATTTAGATCATACCTCATTGGTGCCAAAGTGATTGTCTTCACAGATCACACAGCACTTAAATATTTGTTTGCCAAGCAAGAATCAAAACCAAGACTAATAAGATGGATCTTATTGTTGCAGGAATTCAATATTGAAATCAAAGACAAGAAAGGAGTGGAGAACAAGGTAGCAGATCACCTATCCAGAATCCCTCATGATAAAGGAGGAACACATGATACAAATGTAAATGAGTTCTTCCCAGATGAGCAGTTGATGACGATTCACAGAGCACCCTGGTTTGCAGATATTGCCAATTTTAAGGCAACTGGGGCTTTACATCCAGACATCAACAAACACCAGAAAAGAAAGCTCATCAATGACGCAAAGTATTTTGTTTGGGATAAACCATATCTCTTCAAGAAGTGTTCAGATGGAATTCTGAGAAGATGTGTCTCGGAAGAAGAGGGACCAGAGGTCTTGTGGAACTGCCACAGCTCATGCTATGGAGGCCATTTTGGAGGGTACAGAACTGCAGCCAAGGTATTACAAAACGGATTCTTTTGGCCCACCCTTTTCAAAGATGCCAAAGAACTGGTAAAGAATTGCAATGAATTTCAAAGAGCTGAAAACTTACCCAAAAGAAATGAGATGCCACAAAATTTCATCTTAGAACTGGAACTGTTTGATGTGTGGGGAATCGATTTCATGGGACCTTTCCCAACCTCATATTCAAACAAGTACATCTTGGTAGCAGTGGATTACGTTTCCAAATGGGTAGAGGCTATTGCAACCCCAACGAATGATAACAAGGTGGTCATGAACTTCCTCAGAAAGAATATCTTTAGCCGGTTCGGAGTCCCACGAGCACTCATCAGTGATGGAGGGAGCCATTTTTGTAACAGACCACTAGAAGCTCTCCTCCTACGATACGGGGTGAAACACAAGATTTCCATGCCTTACCACCCCCAAACAAGTGGGCAAACTGAGATATCTAATAGAGAGCTAAAAAGGATTCTGTAAAAGACTGTGGGAGCATCAAGGAAGGATTGGTCGAAGAAGATGGATGATGCTCTTTGGGCATACAGAACGGCATTCAAAACACCAATCGGGATGTCCCCATACCAAGTGGTGTATGGAAAGGCTTGTCATCTACCATTGGAGCTGGAACACAAAGCCCTCTGGGCTCTCAAGCTGCTAAATTTTGATAGCACTACTGCTAGTGAAAAGAGGATCTTGCAGCTGCAAGAAATGGAGGAGTTCAGATCTCAAGCCTATGAAAATGCCAAGATTTATAAAGAAAAGGTAAAGAGAAGGCATGACCTCCATTTAACACCCAGAAGCTTCGAAGAAGGACAGCAAGTGCTCCTCTACAATTCCAAATTAAGACTCTTCCCTGGGAAACTCAAATCAAGGTGGTCAGGACCCTTTCTTGTCACAAAGGTCTCGCCGTATGGGCACATAGAAATCATGGAGGAAAGTTCAAAGAGGACGTTCACTGTTAACGGACAGAGGCTCAAACACTACATGGGCAACATGGGAGAAAACCCCAAAGTGAAGTATCACCTCAAGTGATGGAGGAATCGTCAAGCTAGCGACGCTAAAAGAGCGCTTCATTGGGAGGCAACTGATAAGCGGATAATTTATACGCTTTTTGGCATTGTTTTTAGTATGTTTTTAGTAGGATCTAGTTACTTTTAGGGATATTTTCATAAGTTTTTATGTTAAATTCACATTTCTGGACTTTACTATGAGTTTGTGTGTTTTTCTGTGATTTCAGGTATTTTCTGGCTGAAATTGAGGGACTTGAGCAGAAATCAGATTCAGAGGTTGAAGAAGGACTGCTGATGCTGTTGGATTCTGACCTCCCTGCACTCAAAGTGGATTTTCTGGAGCTACAGAACTCGCAATGGCGCGCTTCCAATTGCGGTGGAAAGTAGACATCCAGGGCTTTCCAGCAATATATAATAGTTCATACTTTGGCCTAGAATTGACGACGTAAACTGGCGTTCAACGCCAGCCTTCTACCCAAATCTGGCGTCCAGCGCCAGAAAAGGATCCAAAACCAGAGTTGAACGCCCAAACTGGCACAGAAACTGGTGTTCAACTCCACAAATGGCCTCTGCACGTGCAACACTCAGGCTCAGCCCAAACACACACCAAGTGGGCCCAGGAAGTGGATTTATGCATCAATTACTTACTCATGTAAACCCTAGTGACTAGTTTATTATAAATAGGACCTCTTACTATTGTATTAGACGTCTTTTTGACCATCTTTGAACGCATTGTTCTTAGATCATGGGGGCTGGCCACACGGCCATGCCTGGACCTTCACTTATGTATTTTCAACGGTAGAGTTTCTACACTCCATAGATTAAGGTGTGGAGCTCTGCTGTTCCTCAAAGATTAATGCAAAGTACTACTGTTTTCTATTCAATTCTTCTTATTTCGCTTCTAAGATATCCATTCGCACCCAAGAACGTGATGAAGGTGATGATTATGTGTGACGCTCATCACCATCTCCCCTATGAACATGTGCCTGACAAACACTTCCGTTCTACATGAAATAAGCTAGAATGAGTATCTCTTAGATCTCCTAACCGGAATCTTCGTGGCGTAAGCTAGAATGATGGCGGCATTCAAGAGAATCCGGAAGGTCTAAACCTTGTCTGTGGTATTCTGAGTAGGATTCAATGATTGAATGACTGTGACGAGCTTCAAACTCGCGAGTGCTGGGCGTTAGTGACAGACGCAAAAGGAGGGTGAATCCTATTCCAGCATGATCGGGAACCGACAAATGAATAGCCGTGCCGTGACAGGGTGCGTGAGCATATTATTCACTGAGAGGAGGGGATGTAGCCACTGACAACGGTGATGCCCTTGCATAAAGCCAGCCATGGAAAGGAGTAAGACTGATTGGAGGAAGATAGCAGGAAAGCAGAGGTTCAGAGGAACGAAAAGCATCTCCATTCGCTTATCTGAAATTCCTACCAATGATTTACATAAGTATCTCTATCCCTATTTTATTATATAATATTCGAAAACACCATGATTATTTTATATCCTCCTGACTGAGATTTACAAGGTGACCATAGCTTGCTTCATACCAACAATCTCCGTGGGATTCGACCCTTACTCACGTAAGGTATTACTTGGACGACCCAGTGCACTTGCTGGTTAGTTGTATCGAAGTTGTGACAATTATGTATTGAGATCAGAGCACCAAGTTGCTCACGTTGCCAGGGATTGTTTGAGCCTGGACATCACAATTTCGTGCACCAAGTTTTTGGCGCCGTTGCCGGGGATTGTTCGAGTTTGGACAACTGACGGTTCATCTTGTTGCTCAGATTAGGTAATTTTCTTTTTGTTTTCTTTTCAAAAAAATTTTTCAAAAAAATATTTCTAAAATTTTCTCATCTGTTTTCGAAAAAATAAAAATAAAAATGTTTTCAAAAATAAAATTTTTATTCAAAATTTTTAAGAATGAATTCTAGTGTTTCATGAAGCATGTTGAAGCCTGGCTGGCTGTAAAGCCATGTCTATTCCTTTGGGAACGAGTATGTCAGGCATGTCATATCTGAATTACATGCTGAAGCTTGGCTGGCCATTGGCCATGTCTAGTGTTTTGGACCGGAGCTTTCATTGAAGGCTTGGCTGGCTAGTGAGCCATGTCTAATTCCTAGACTGAAGCTTTAGACTAAGAATGCAAGATTCCTGGAATTCATATTAAAAATTTTGGAATCTTTATTTTCCTTTTTCATATAATTTTCGAAAAATACCAAAAAAAAAATTAGAAAATCATAAAAATAAAAAAATATTTCATGTTTCTTGTTTGAGTCTTGGGTCATGTTATAAGTTTGGTGTCACTTGCATATGCATCTTGCATTTTTCGAAAATTTCATGCATTCATGGTGTTCTTCATGATCTTCAAGTTGTTCTTGGTAAGTCTTCTTGTTTGATCTTGATGATTTTTTGTTTTGTGTTGTATCATGTTTTTCATATGCATTCTTGAATTCTTAGTGCGTAAGCATTAAAGAATTCTAAGTTTGGTGTCTTGCATGTTTTCTTTGCATTAAAAATTTTTCAAAATTGTGTCTATGATGTTCATCTTGACATTCATAGTGTTCTTGGTGTTCATCTTGACATTCATAGCATTCTTGCATGCATTCATTGTTTTGATCTAAAAATTTCATGCATTGCATAATTTTCATGTTTTTCATAAAAATTTCAAAAATCAAAAAAATATCTTTCCCTTTTTCTCTCATCAAATTCGAAAATTTGGATTGACTTTTTCAAAAAATTTTTAAAATCAAATTGTTTCTCATGAGTCAAACCAAATTTTCAATTTGAAAATCTTATCTTTTTCAAAATCTTTTTCAAAAATCAAATCTTTTTCAAAATTCTTAGTTATTTTCGAAAATTCCAAAAATATTTTTCAAAAATCTTTTTCTTATTTTTATACCAAATTTTCGAAAATAACATAATCAATTAATGTTTTGATTCAAAAATTTGAAGTTTGTTACTTGCTTGTTAAGAAAGATTCAAACTTTAAGTTCTAGAATCATATCTTGTGATTTCTTATGAATCAAGTCATTAATTGAGATTTTAAAAATCAAATCTTTTTCAAAAACTAATTTCTATCATATCTTTTCAAAAATATCTTCTCATCTTATCTTTTTCAAAAATATCTTTTCAAAATATCTTTTCTAACTTCCTAACTTCTTATCTTTTCAAAATTTGTTTCAACTAACTAACTAACTTTTTGTTTGTTTCTTAACTTTTTCAAAACCACCTAACTAACTCTCTCTCTCTCATTTTCGAAAATATCTTCCCCCTTTTTCAAAATTTCTTTTTAATTTATTAATTATTTTAATTTTTAAATCTTAATTTTCGAAAATTACTAACATTTTTTCAAAAACCATTTTCAAAAATCACTAACTCCTTTTCAAAATTAATTTTCGAAAATTCCCTCCTTCTCTTTCATCCTATTCTATTTATTCATTCATTAACTAACATCTCTTCCTCACATCATCACCAAATTCGAACCCCCTCTTCTATCTGTGTTCGAATTTCTTCCTCTTTTCTTCTACTAACAATAAGGATCCTCTTTACTGTGACATAGAGGATTCCTCTTCTTTTCTTTTTCCCCCCTCTTTCTTATGAGCAGGGACAGAGAAAAAGGCATTCTTGTTGAAGCTGATCCAGAACCTGAAAGGACTCTGAAGAGAAAATTAAGAGAAGCTAAAATACAACAATCCAGAGACAACTTAATTGAAAATTTCGAACAGGTAAAGGAGATGGCAGCCGAACCCAACAACAATGCAAGGAGAATGCTTGGTGACTTTACTGCACCTAATTCCAATTTACATGGAAGAAGCATCTCCATTCCTGCCATTGGAGCAAACAACTTTGAGCTGAAACCTCAATTAGTTTCTCTGATGCAGCAGAACTGCAAGTTTCATGGACTTCCATCTGAAGATCCTTTTCAGTTCTTAACTGAATTCTTGCAGATATGTGATACTGTTAAGACTAATAGAGTAGATCCTGAAGTCTACAGGCTCATGCTTTTCCCTTTTGCTGTAAGAGACAGAGCTAGATTATGGTTGGATTCTCAACCCAAAGACAGCCTGAACTCTTGGGATAAGCTGGTCACGGCTTTCTTAGCCAAGTACTTTCCTCCTCAAAAGCTGAGCAAGCTTAGAGCTGATGTTCAAACCTTCAGACAGAAAGAAGGTGAATCCCTCTATGAAGCTTGGGAAAGATACAAACAGCTGACCAAAAAGTGTCCTTCTGACATGCTCTCAGAATGGACCATCCTGGATATATTCTATGATGGTCTGTCTGAGTTATCTAAGATGTCATTGGATACCTCTGCAGGTGGATCCATTCACCTAAAGAAAACGCCTGCAGAAGCTCAAGAACTCATTGACATGGTTGCTAATAACCAGTTCATGTACACTTCTGAAAGGAATCCTGTGAGTAATGGGACGCCTATGAAGAAGGGAGTTCTTGAAGTTGATACTCTGAATGCCATATTGGCTCAGAATAAAATATTGACTCAGCAAGTCAATATGATTTCTCAGAGTCTGCATGGAATGCAAGCTGCATCCAACAGTACTCAAGAGGCTTCTTCTGAAGAAGAAGCCTATGATCCTGAGAGCCCTGCAATAGCAGAGGTAAATTACTTAGGTGAACCTTATGGAAACACCTATAACTCAACATGGAGAAATCATCCAAATTTCTCATGGAAGGATCAAAAGCCCCAACAAGGCTTTAATAATGGTGGAAGAAACAGGTTTAGCAACAGCAAGCCTTTTCCATCATCAACTCAGCAATAGACAGAGAACTCTGAACAAAATGCTTCTAATTTAGCAAATCTAGTCTCTGATCTATCTAAGGCCACTGTAAGTTTCATGAATGAAACAAGGTCTTCCATTAGAAATCTGGAAGCACAAGTGGGCCAGCTGAGTAAAAGGATCACTGAAATCCCTCCTAGTACTCTCCCAAGCAATACAGAAGAGAACCCAAAAGGAGAGTGCAAGGCCATTGACATAAGTGCCATGGCCGAACCTGTGAGGAGAGGAGAGGACGTGAATCCCAAGGAGGAAGACCTCCTGGGACGTCCAGTGGTCAATAAGGAGCTTCCCTCTGAGGAACCAAAGGAATCTGAGACTCATCTAGAGACCATAGAGATTCCATTGAACCTCCTTATGCCCTTCATGAGCTCTGATGAGTATTTCTCTTCTGAAGAGAATGAGGATGTTACTGAAGAGCAAACTGCCAAGTTTCTTGGTGCAATCATGAAGCTGAATGCCAAATTGTTTGGCATTGATACTTGGGAAGTTGAACCTCCCTTGTTCATCAATGAACTAAGTGATCTGGATCAACTGACATTGCCTCAGAAGAGACAGGATCCTGGAAAGTTCATAATCCCTTGTACCATAGGCACCATGATCTTTAAGGCTCTGTGTGACCTTGGTTCAGGGATAAACCTCATGCCCCTCTCTGTAATAGAGAAACTGGGAATCTATGGGGTGCAGGCTGCTAAAATCTCACTAGAGATGGCAGACAGCTCAAGAAAACAGGCTTATGGACAAGTAGAAGATGTATTAGTAAAGGTTGAGGGCCTTTACATACCTACTGATTTCATAGTCCTGGATACTGGAAAGGAAGAGGATGAATCCATCATCCTAGGAAGACCTTTCCTGGCCACAGCAAGAGCTGTGATTGATGTTGACAGAGGTGAAATATTCCTTCAATGGAATGAGAACTCCCTTGTATTCAAAACTCAAGGATCTCCCTCTGCAACCATGGAGAGGAAGCTTGAAAAGCTTCTCTCAAAGCAGAGTCAACCAGAGCCCCCACAGTCAAACTCTAAGTTTGGTGTTGGGAAGCCACAACCAAACTCTAAGTTTGGTGTTGAACTCCCATATCCAAACTCTAAGTTTGGTGTTGGAAAGTCTCAACAAAGCTCTGCACATCTGTGAGGCTCCATGAGAGCCCACTGTCAAGCTATTGACATTAAAGAAGCGCTTGTTGGGAGGCAACCCAATGTTTATTTATCTAACTCTATTATTATTGTTTTTCATATTTTCTTAGGTTTATGATCATGTGAAGTCACAAAATAAATAGAAAAATTGAAAATGGAATAAAAAACAGCAGAAGAAAAATCACACCCTGGAGGAGCATCTGTCTGGCGTTCAGCGCCAGAACAGAGCATGGTTCTGGCGTTCAACGCCAGAAATGGCACACAGATGGGCGTTGAACGCCCAAAATGGCCACCAACCTGGCGCTGAACGCCCAGAGTTGGGTACAAAGGCATTTTTTACATGCCTAATGGTGCAGGGATGTAAATTCTTGAACACCTCAGGATCTGTGGACCCCACAGGATCCCCACCTACCTCCACTCACTTCTTCTCACCACTCTCTTTCACATAACCCCACAAACACTCTTCCCAAAAAAACCCCTCACCAATCACCTCAATCTCTCTTCCCCACTAAACCTTCACCACTCACATCCATCCCCTCTTCCCCATAAACCTACCTCATAAACTTCACCTACCTTCAAAATTCAAAACCAATTTCCCACCCAAACCCACCCATATAGCCGAACCTTTACCACCCCTCCCTTCCCTATATAAAGACCTCCATTCTTCATCAAATTCACACAACACACCCCTCTACACTCCTCTTGGCCGAAACCTCACCTCCCTCTCCCTCTCCATATTTCTTCTTCTTCTTCTTCTATTTCTTTTGTTTATTGCTCGAGGGCGAGCAATATTCTAAGTTTGGTGTGGTAAAAGCATAGCTTTTTTGTTTTTCCATTACCATTGATGGCATCTAAGACCGGAGAATCCTCTAGAAGAGGGAAAGGGAAGACAAAAGCTTCCACATCCGAGTCATGGGAGATGGAAAGGTTCATCTCCAAAGCCCATCAAGACCACTTCTATGATGTTGTGGCCAAGAAAAAGGTGATCCCTGAGGTCCCTTTTAAACTCAAAAGAAATGAGTATCCGGAGATCCGACATGAAATTCAAAGAAGAGGTTGGGAAGTTCTAACAAATCCCATCCAACAAGTCGGCATCCTAATGGTTCAAGAGTTCTATGCCAATGCATGGATCACCAAGAACCGTGATCAAAGTAAGAACCCGGATCCAAAGAACTATGTTACAATGGTTCGGGGGAAATACTTAGATTTTAGTCCGGAAAATGTGAGGTTGGCGTTCAACTTGCCATACATGGAAGAGAATGCACGCCCCTACACAAGGAGAGTCAACTTTGATCAAAGGTTGGACCAAGTCCTTATGGACATATGTGTAGAAGGAGCTCAATGGAAGATTGACTCCAAAGGTAAGCCGGTTCAACTAAGAAGATTGGACCTCAAGCCTATAGCTAGAGGATGGTTGGAGTTTATTCAATGCTCAATCATTCCCACTAGCAACCGGTCTGAAGTTACTATAGACCGGGCCATCATGATCCATAGCATCATGATTGGAGAAGAGGTGGAAGTTCATGAGATTATACCTCAAGAACTCTACAAGGTGGCTGACAAATCCTCCACTATGGCAAGGTTAGCCTTTCCTCACCTCACCTGCCACCTATGCAATTCAGCTGGGATTGACATAGAGGGAGATATCCTCATCAAAGAGGACAAGCCCATCACTAAGAAAAAGATGGAGCAAGCAAGAGAGCCCAGTCATGGAGCTCAAGAGGCACAAGAAGCTCACTTCCATGAGATCCCTGAGATGCCTCAAATGCACTTTCCTCCACAAAATTATTGGGAGCAAATCAACACCTCCCTAGGAGAATTGAGTTCCAATATGGGACAACTAAGGGTGGAACATCAAGAGCACTCCATCATGCTCCATGAAATAAGAGAAGATCAAAGAGCAATGAGGGAGGAGCAACAAAGACAAGGAAGAGACATAAAAGAGCTCAAGGACATCATTGGTTCCTCAAGAAGGAAACGCCACCATCACTAAGGTGGATTCATTCCTTGTTCTTATTTCCTCTGTTTTTCGTTTTCTATGTTATGTGCTTATCTATGTTTGTGTCTTCATTACATGATCATTAGTAGTTAGTAACTTTGTCTTAAAGATATGAATGTCCTATGAATCCATCACCTCTCTTAAAAGAAAAATGTTTTAATTCAAAAGAACAAGAAGTACATGAGTTTCGAATTTATCCTTGAACTTAGCTTAATTATATTGATGTGGTGACAATGCTTCTTGTTTTCTGAATGTATGCTTGAACAGTGCATATGTCTTTTGAAGTTGTTGTTTAAGAATGTTAAATATGTTGGCTCTTAAAAGAATGATGACTAGGAAACATGTTATTTGATAATCTGAAAAATCATAAAAATGATTCTTGAAGCAAGAAAAAGCAGCAAAGAACAAAGGTTGCAGAGAAAAAAAAAAGGGGGCGAAAAAAAATAGAAAAAAATAGAAAGAAAAAGAAAAAGCAAGCAGAAAAAGCCAATAACCCTTAAAACCAAAAGGCAAGGGCAAATAAAAAGGATCCCAAGGCTTTGAGCATCAGTGGATAGGAGGGCCTAAAGGAATAAAATCCAAGTCTAAGCGGCTAAACCAAGCTGTCCCTAACCATGTGCTTGTGGCGTGTAGGTGTCAAGTGAAAACTTGAGACTGAGCGGTTAAAGTCAAGGTCCAAAGCAAAAGAAGAGTGTGCTTAAGAACCCTGGACACCTCTAATTGGGGACTTTAGCAAAGCTGAGTCACAATCTGAAAAGGTTCACCCAATTATGTGTCTGTGGCATTTATGTATCCGGTGGTAATACTGGAAAACAAAGTGCTTAGGGCCACGGCCAAGACTCATAAAGAAGCTGTGTTCAAGAATCATCATACTGAACTAGGAGAGTCAATAACACTATTCGAAATCTGAGTTCCTATAGATGCCAATCATTCTGAACCTCAATGGATAAAGTGAGATGCCAAAACTATTCAAGAGGCAAAAAGCTATAAGTCCCGCTCATTTGATTGGAGCTATGTTTCATTGATAGTTTGGAATTTATAGTATATTCTCTTCTTTTTATCCTATTTGATTTTCAGTTGCTTGGGGACAAGCAACAATTTAAGTTTGGTGTTGTGATGAGCGGATAATTTATACGCTTTTTGGCATTGTTTTTAGTATGTTTTTAGTAGGATCTAGTTACTTTTAGGGATGTTTTCATAAGTTTTTATGTTAAATTCACATTTCTGGACTTTACTATGAGTTTGTGTGTTTTTCTGTGATTTCAGGTATTTTCTGGCTGAAATTGAGGGACTTGAGCAGAAATCAGATTCAGAGGTTGAAGAAGGACTGCTGATGCTGTTGGATTCTGACCTCCCTGCACTCAAAGTGGATTTTCTGGAGCTACAGAACTCGAAATGGCGCGCTTCCAATTGTGTTGGAAAGTAGACATCCAGGGCTTTTCAGCAATATATAATAGTCCATACTTTGGCCAAGAATTGACGACGTAAACTGGCGTTCAACGCCAGCCTTCTACCCAAATCTGGCGTCCAGCGCCAGAAAAGGATCCAAAACCAGAGTTGAACGCCCAAACTGGCACAGAAACTGGCGTTCAACTCCACAAATGGCCTCTGCACGTGCAACACTCAGGCTCAGCCCAAACACACACCAAGTGGGCCCAGGAAGTGGATTTATGCATCAATTACTTACTCATGTAAACCCTAGTGACTAGTTTATTATAAATAGGACCTCTTACTATTGTATTAGACGTCTTTTTGACCATCTTTGGACGCATTGTTCTTAGATCATGGGGGCTGGCCACACGGCCATGCCTGGACCTTCACTTATGTATTTTCAACGGTAGAGTTTCTACACTCCATAGATTAAGGTGTGGAGCTCTGCTGTTCCTCAAAGATTAATGCAAAGTACTACTGTTTTCTATTCAATTCTTCTTATTTCGCTTCTAAGATATCCATTCGCACCCAAGAACGTGATGAAGGTGATGATTATGTGTGACGCTCATCACCATCTCCCCTATGAACATGTGCCTGACAAACACTTCCGTTCTACATGAAATAAGCTAGAATGAGTATCTCTTAGATCTCCTAACCGGAATCTTCGTGGCGTAAGCTAGAATGATGGCGGCATTCAAGAGAATCCAGAAGGTCTAAACCTTGTCTGTGGTATTCTGAGTAGGATTCAATGATTGAATGACTATGACGAGCTTCAAACTCGCGAGTGCTGGGCATTAGTGACAGACGCAAAAGGAGGGTGAATCCTATTCCAGCATGATCGGGAACCGACAGATGAATAGCCGTGCCGTGACAGGGTGCGTGAGCATATTATTCACTGAGAGGAGGGGATGTAGCCACTGACAACGGTGATGCCCTTGCATAAAGCCAGCCATGGAAAGGAGTAAGACTGATTGGAGGAAGATAGCAGGAAAGCAGAGGTTCAGAGGAACGAAAAGCATCTCCATTCGCTTATCTGAAATTCCTACCAATGATTTACATAAGTATCTCTATCCCTATTTTATTATATAATATTCGAAAACACCATGATTATTTTATATCCGCCTGACTGAGATTTACAAGGTGACCATAGCTTGCTTCATACCAACAATCTCCGTGGGATTCGACCCTTACTCACGTAAGGTATTACTTGGACGACCCAGTGCACTTGCTGGTTAGTTGTATCGAAGTTGTGACAATTATGTATTGAGATCAGAGCACCAAGTTGCTCACGTTGCCAGGGATTGTTTGAGCCTGGACATCACAATTTCGTGCACCAGCAACCCAACCTAAGCTAGTTCTCTTTTCATTTGCATTTTAATAAAAATCACAAGTAGTTTCCCCCGTATTGTGAGGAGCTAAGTTTGGTGTTATACACCAAAACAATACAAGAGTGAGTGTGTAATTCTAAGTTTGGTGTTCCACCAAAGATTTCAGTTAGAATCACACTACACTCCTTCAAGGGCAAATTGCTAGATCCAACCAATCAGGGGAACCACTTAACAGTAGTTAGTTTCTAGTTGTCTTGCTGATAACAACACATGAGATTTTCTGCATGCATTCAACCTGTTGTATTAGGCAAGGAACTAAGTTTGGTGTTCACACACCAAGTTAAGTTCCGAAATGCACAAGCATACATGCATACTAACTATCTCTCAAGTGCTTTGGGGACAAGCAACTTCCAATAACTTTGCAGGGATTCAATCAATCTTTTGGAAAAACAGTGCACTATCATCCAAGGAAGCGAGGAAGGATGCAGAAGCTATGGAGGATGACAACAAATGGGTAGCTGGAAGGCATCACCAAAAGGTTATATTGTTACTTGATTCCATATTCTTGGAAATAATCAATTTGGAAGTCTGAATGTGCCCTTGATTAATAGTCACTCATTAAGCGTAATTCACTAGAATTTGATGTTTGTTTTTGCTTAGGTCTATGCTTGCTAGTCAAGTTGCCTGTTTTCATTTTCATCTTGCTTATTATATGCTTGTCCTTTTAAGCTAAATAAAAAAAGAGATGTTATGAAAGACCATAGTGATGTTCAAGTTGTGGAGTAGGTTCTTAAATTTGTGGTGTAGTAATCACTTAGCTAAGTTGGTTCACCAACAAGGTGGGAACGCAACTATCTGTCCTGAATCATATACTTGAAACACACTCCATGAGACTAGCTAAATAATAAGATCCTAATAAGAAAAAGAAAAAGAACAATAAGAGTTGAAAAAGAAAGAAAAGTTAATAAAGAATAAGGCTAGGCACCAAGGGCTTGAAACTTGAGGGATGTGTCTGTGGTGCTCTTGTACCAAGGATCTGCTTGGATGAATAAGTTCTTAGGAGTGCTTCATCACTTGGTAACTTGGGTTAACTAACCCGGGATTATCAACTGAAAATCCACTATCAAGAGCAACCTTGCTACAAAACATTTAGTAACCCAAAGAGGTGTTGGACACCAGGACCTCAAGGAAAGAAAATAACAAACCATGTGCCTGTGGTGTGCATGTATGGGGGAGAGAGACTTGAGGGAGTAAGTCCTTAGGGGTGTTTCAACACCTAGCACCTTGAACCAACTGGTTCAGGAGTGTTGGCTGAAAGCTTATCTTAAAGAGTCGCCCCCTCACAGAACACTTAGCCTAAGGATGAAATAAACCTTGGAAAGACAAATGGATCAATAAATAAAAGTCTCAAAGGGTGCAATCAAGTGAGTATTCCAAGGCATGATAAAGGTCTGAAAGCCAGTAAAGGAATGAACCTAAGTTGCTATGCATGAAACCCCATAAAACCAAGAACAAGACTTCCACAATAATGATTCATTCATCTTGTCATTTCATTCATCATTCTCTTGTTCCAGTACTTGCTTAGGGACAAGCAAGCTTTAAGTTTGGTGTTGTGATGCCAGGGCATTTTGGCCAGTTTCACTGACCTTTTCTTTATGGTTTTAAGGTAGTTTCATGCATTTTCTTAGGAAATAAGCAAGTTTTGGGTAAATAATCACTTACATCTTGATTCAAGCAAACATTGTGAATTTTACATGATTTCATGAGAATTATGCATGAAGTAAAGGACAAATTGAATGATGCAGGTCTCATAACTTGGATTAGAGCTTTGATGCACTTTATTGCTTGATTTCAGGATAAAGGAAGCAAGAAAGAACCACGTTAGTAGCCACGTTAGTCTAGCTAACGTGACCACTAACGTGGAATGAAGGCTAGCTTGTAACGTTAATGAGAAAAGTGATTGCCAATAACGCCCTCGTGAGCCATCATAGCCCACGTCAGTTGCCACGCTAACGTGGAAGAGAAGTAGAACTCCAACGTTAGTGGTAAAAGTAAGTGCCACTAACGTTCCAAAAGGGGCAATTGGCCACGTTAAGAGCCACGTTAACTTAGTTAACGTGAGCTCTAACGTGGAAGAAGAAGATGATGCCAACGTTAGTGACACTCGCCTTTGTCACTAACGTTGGACTAAGCCCATATTGGCTACGTTAAAAGCCACGTTAACCTAGTTAACGTGGACTCTAACGTGGAGGGAGCAAGAATCACCAACGTTAGTGACACTCACCTTTGTCACTAACGTTGGATTGAGCCACTATGAGCCACGTTAGTTGTCACGTTAATTACATTAACGTGGAAGCTAACGTGGAGAAGAGGGATGATAAGCCAACGTTCGTGACACTCACCTTTGTCACTAACATTGGAGATGGCTATCAATACCACGTTAGAAGTCACGTTAACCTAGTTAACGTGAACTCTAACGTGGGAAGTAGGGGCGTTCTGAAGCGTTAGTGACAAAGGTAAGTGTCACTAACACTCTCGAAGATTTGGCAAGCCTACGTTAAAGGCCACGTTAACTATTCTAACGTGAACTCTAACATAGGGAGAAAGGGGTACTTTCAACGTTATTGAAAAAGGTAAACCCCAGTAACATTTGCGAAGGGCCAAGGGTCAACGTTAGTGGTCACGTTAGTGCCACTAACGTTGAAGTTAACGTGGACCACTTTGGGTTAGGAACGTTAGTGAAAAAGGTGATTGTCACTAACGTTCTCAACCCCACATTTTCACTTAACGTTAACACCACTAACGCCCTAAGCTAAAGTCCCTGCCTACTTCACACTTTCTCTGCAAGTAAAGCTGAGCCCACTGAGGAAGATAACTGCTTCAACTCAAGATCCAAAGGCCCATATCCAAGACTTGAAGAGCCAACTAGAAGATCAGAAGAATAGTATAAATAGGGAGAGCTTTGAACTAGAAAGAAGCTTTTGGCATTATTAGAATTACTCTCTATATTTTACTTTCTCTGCACTTCTAGTTTAACTTTTAGAATGTACTCTCCATCTTTGCTTTCCATTCCCAGAGCTATGAACAACTAAACCCCTTTCATTGGGTTAGGGAGCTCTGTTGTAATTTGATGGATCAATAATAGTTTTCATTATTCTTCTTCTTTCTTTTCTCTTGATTTACTAGAAAGCTTTCAATCTTTATCCAATTGAGTAGTTATCTTGGAAAAGAAGCTATTCATACTTGGATCTCTTCTGAACCTTGGAAAAGGGATGAAGAGATCATGCTATAAATATTTTCTCATGTTGGACCAAATTGGGGTTTAGGCGGATATGGTGACATATAATTCTCCGAATACTTTGATTTGGAAATACATGTGGTATAATCAGTGACCATACTTCATCTCTTCTCATGAGCAATTAGACCAAGGAATTGGCTATTGATCTGATTTGAGAGATTGAATTACCAAGGAATTGGAATTCAATCACTTAAGATTGCCAAGGAGATCAATGAATGCATTGATTGAGGAAGAGATGAAAATGAACTTGATCCAGAGAATGCAACATCTCCTAAGCCCAATGAATTACCCATTTCTGATCTTACCCATTCTCTTTACTTTATGCCATTTACTTTCATGCTAAACTTCCCTTCCTCATTTAAGATTCTGCAATTTACTTCCCGTCATTTATTTTTTGCTATTTACTTTCCCGCCATTTAATTTCCTGCAATTCTCAACTCACTTTCTGCTTAGCTCAACTAGAACATTCTTCCAATTAAAGTTGCTTGACCAATCAATCCCTGTGGGATTCGACCTCACTCTACTGTGAGTTTTTACTTGACGACAATTCGGTATACTTGCCGAGGGAGATTTGTTAAGGGACAAGTTTCTGTGCATCAGAGATACGGCCAGGGTGGCAACAAACTTGGCAAGTCCAAGTTTGGTGCCACATAATGCGTGTAAATTTATGGAATCACCCTAGAGAGGTGGCGCCACACTTGGGATTTCCAAGTTTGGCGCCACAGTGGACGTAACATGTGAAGAAATTGTGGAAGGGGTGGCGCCAAACTTGGATTTCTGGAAGTTTGGCGCCACCAATAATAAAACAAGGCTAATTTTCACTCCAGAGTGGTACCAAACTTGGCTCCCTGGAGTTTGGCGCCACTTTATCTAAAAAAATCCAAAAAAAATTTCAACCTCTCTTGCCCTTTTATCGTTTTCTTCTTCTTCTGCAATAATTTTTGTTTTTACTCATCCGTGCAATTTTTTTATATCCCTCCCTGTTTTCAGTTTTTCTTTACTTGGGGACAAGCAAACTTTTAAGTTTGGTATTGTAGAGTGCTCTCTGTTTATCTTATCATCAATGACACCAAAGGGATGTGAATCATCTTCACGGAGGAGTACAGCTTGAGGAATGAGATGGCTACCGTGATAACAGAGGTGGTTCAGTTCCTTTTTCACTTCCTATTTCCTTCCATTCTTATTATGTTATATTCCTGTTTTCTGCTGTTTTGTTTGAGTGTTTACATGATCATTAGTAATTTCAATTCCTAGGTTCTAGTTTAATTCTATTATTTTTATTTTTGTTGTTTGTTTTAGCTTAAAAAAAAGAGATGTCTCATGTATTTCTCACTAAGCTTGAAAAATAAAAAAAATAGAAGAAGAAGTGATGTATTGCATGAGAAATTAAGTCTATATTTAAGAGTAGTCTTATTCACTTAAATGTGGTGGTATTATCTGTGATTCTAAATGCATGATGAACGGAAAATTTGTTGGTAAATAATTTCACAAATAAAATCTCGTTGCAAGTATAGTTTCTAAACCAATAAATAATCCTCTCATGCAAAAATTTGGTTGTCACAAGTAACAAACCCCAATAAAAATAACCGAAGTATTCAAATCTCGGGTCGTCTCTCAAAGGAATTGCAAGGAAGTGTTCTTGCTATTGGTTATGGGACAAGTGTTTGGGGTTTTGGAACAAGGAACATGAAAAGTAAATGGCAAGAAAGTAAATGGAAAACTCAAATGATAAAAAGGTCTTGGCAAGGAATGATGGTCAAGGATCTATATCCTTGTCACTAACCACAACATGATAATTGCAAGGATTAATCCCATTAAGTCATCCCCTAACGAGTAAAGAAAAGTTAAATGAGCTACACTAATCCTAATCCATAAGACCTAACCTTCTCACTAATTAATCTAGGGAAGGGTAAAGTCAATGGACACCAATTATCAACACTTGGACATTAGCAACTCAATTTCACCTAAATTATCATCCCAAGCCAAGGACACAAAAATCTACTCTAGCATTGATGCACGAAATTGTGATTACACTTTTTACAACTCCGCACAACTAACCAGAAAGTGCACTGGGTCGTCCAAGTAATACCTTTCGTGAGTAAGGGTCGATCCTACGGAGATTGTTGGCTTGAAGCTAACTATGCTTATTTTGTAAATCTTAGTTAGGAGATTAATGATAAGAGTGATTGTATTTATGAAAAATAAATAACATGAAATAAATAGTACTTGTGATTCAGTAATGAGAAACAGGCTGAGGTTCCGGAGATGCTCTGTCGTCTGAACCCCTGCTTTCCTACTGTCTTCTTCTCCAAGTACGCATGGCTTCCTTCAATGGCAAGCTTTATGATCCTCTCGGATGAAAAATACCAGGTACGATCTCTGCACGGCTAATCAACTGTCGGATTTCTCGTCTCGGATGAAAAATACCATGTACAGCTACCGCACGGCTAATCATCTGTCGGTTCCTACTAGCGTCGGAATAGGACCCTTGTCCTTTTGCACACTGTCACTGCGCCCAACATTCGCAGGTTTGAAGCTCGTCACAGTTTTCCCTTCCCAAATCCTACTCGGAATACCACAGACAAGGTTTAGACTTTCCAGATCCTAGGAATGCTACCAATTGGTTCTAGCCTATACCACGAAGGTTCTAACCTCCGAACTCGGTCCGTGGATCAGAAACCCAAGAGATACACACTCAAGCTGTCGCCCAATGACTACGCTGAGCTCAGATAGAACGGAATGGTTGTCAGGCACGCGTTCATAGGGTTGAGGATAATGATGAGTGTCACGGATCATCATATTCTCCATATTGAAGTACGAGTGAGTATCTTAGAATAGAATTAAGCGTGATTGAATAGAAAACAGTAGTAATTGCATTAATCCATTGAAACACAGCAGAGCTCCTCACCCCCCCTATGGGGTTTAGAGACTCATGCCGTAGAAGATACAGTATGAAGTGTAAATTGTCATAAGGTGCCAAAATGAATCTCTAAAAGTAGTTTTTATACTAAACTAGTAATTAGGTTTACAGAAAATGAGTAACTAAGTGCAGATAGTGCAAAAATCTACTTCCGAGACCCACTTGGTGCATGTCTGGGCTGAGCTTTCAAGCTTTTACATGCATATGCCCAAGGTTGGAGTTAAATGCCACCCTGGGTGCCAAAATGGGCGTTTAACGCCAAGAATTATGCCAGTTCTGGCATTTTACGCTAGAAAGTTTTAGGCTGTCTTTGAACATCAGTTTGGGCCATCAAATATCGAGCAAAGTATGAACTATTATATATTGCTGGAAAGCCCAAGATTTCTACTTTTCAGCGAAATTGAGAATGCACCAATTGGACTTCTGTAACTCCAGAAAATTCACTTCGAGTGCAGGAGGGTCAGAATCCAATAGCATCTGCAGTCCTTTTTCAGCCTCTGAATCAAATTTTTGCTCAGGTCCCTCAATTTCAGCCAGAAAATACTTGAAATCACAGAAAAACACACAAACTCATAGTAAAGTCCAAAAATGTGATTTTTGAATAAAAACTAATAAAATATAATAAAAAGTAATTAAATCATACTAAAAACTATGTAAAAACAATGCCAAAAAGGGTATAAATTATCTGCTCATCACAACACCAAACTTAAATTGTTGCTTGTCCCCAAGTAACTAAAAACAAAATAGGATGAAAAGAAGAGAATATATAATAAATTCCAAAATATCAATGAAGCTTAGTTCCAATTAGATGAGCGGGACTAGTAGCCTTTTTGCTTCTGAATAGTTTTGGCATCTCTCTTTATCCCTTGAAGTTCAGAATGATTGGCATCCATAGGAACTCAGAATTCAGATGGTGTTATTGATTCTCCTAATTAAGTATGTTGATTCTTGAACACAGCTACTTTATGAGTCTTGGCTGTGACCCTAAGCATTTTCTTTTCCAGTATTACCACCGGATACATAAATGCCACAGACACATGACTGGGTGAACCTCTTCAGATTGTGACTCAGCTTTGCTAGAGTCCCCAGTCCCAGAGCTCTTAAGCATACTCTTTTGCTTTGGACCACGACTTTAACTACTCAGTCTCAAGCTTTTCACTAGGACCTTCATGCCACAAGCACATGGTTAGGGACAGCTTGATTTAGCCGCTTAGGCCAGGATTTTATTCCTTTGGGCCCTTCTATCCATTAATACTCAAAGCCTTGGATCCTTTTTACCCTTGCCTTTTGGTTTTAAGGGTTATTGGCTTTTTTTGCTTGCTTTTTCTTTTTTTTCTTTTTTTCTTATTTTTTGCCTCTCTTTTTTTTCTCTTTTTTTTCACAAGCTTTGTTTTTCACTACTTTTTCTTGCTTCAAGAATCAATTTTTGTGGTTTTTCAGATTATCAATAACATTTTTTCTTTTTTCATTATTTTTTCAAGAGCCAACAATTTTTTAACATTCATAAACAACAAATTCAAAAATATGCACTGTTCAAGCATTCATTCAGAAAATAAAAAGTATTATCACCACATCAAAATAATTAGACTAATTTCAAGATAAATTTCGAAACTATGCACTTTTTGTTCTTTTGCAAATAATAACATTTTTCATTTAAGAAAGGTGAGGAATTCATGGAATCATTCATAACTTTAAGACATAGACTCTAAACTTTATTGATCATGGAATAAAAATAAGACATAAAATAAACATAAAAGTAGACAAATAAATGACATAAAAATAAATGACTCTAATACTAATGCTTATGTAATTCTTAAAATAGGTTTCTAATAATAAAAGTTATCACAGAGTTAGGACTCAACAACCTTGATTTTGAGGGGTAGATGCTCCTTCAATCTGTGGGACATCCAACTCTTCAAAGGACAGCTTCTGACGCTTTAGCTCCTATATCTCACGCCCTTGTCTCTCTTGTTCTATGAGCATTTTGCAGAGCATGCTGTTTTAATTCTGTTGTTCTTCTTTGAGTTGATTCACAGCTTCTTGCAGCTTGGTGACAGATGCTTCTAAGCGGGCCCAATAATCAAATTGAAGAATTTCTGGGAAGAGCTCATGCGCCCCCCTCTTGATGAGGTTATCTTGAATTTGAGGTCCATCCATCACTTTTTTGGTGATTAGTCGTTCAACTGTGATATATTCATCCACACCCATCTATACCCCCGCATCTTTGCATAACAGACTAATCAAGCTTGGGTAGGCTAATTTGGCCTCAGTGGATTCCTTGTTTACAAACATGTAAATTTCAACAGGGATCAGCTGATGAATCTCTACCTCCTTCCCCAGCATAATACAGTGAATCATCACTGTCCTCTTGACAGTGACTTCAGATCGGTTGCTGGTTGGGAGTATAGAACACCCTATGAAATCCAGCCACCCTCTAGCAACTGGTTTGAGATCTCCTCTCTTTAACTGGTTTGGGACACCTTTTGAATTGGTAATCCACTTGGTTCCAAGGATGCATATGTCCTCTAGAACTTGATCTAGCCTTTTATCCTTGGCCATTATCCTGTTAAAGGACTCTGGATCATCTTGTAGTTGAGGAAGTTTAAGAACCTCTCTCACTTTGTCAAAGTGGAAGTAAATAACCTTCCATCTGACCATAGTCCGAAAGGAGTATAAAGAAGTTCCCTCTAGTCTTTGCTTTTCTGTCATCCACAGATTTGCATAGAATTCCTGGACCATGTTTCTTCCAACATGTATCTCAGGATTAGCCAGGACTTTCCAGCCCCTGTTTTGAATCTGCTCTTGGATCTCCGGATATTCATCTTCTTTCATATTGAACCTAACTTCCGGGATCACTGATCTTCTGCACACAATTTTGAAATAATGGTCTGCATGTTCTTTGGTGCAGAAGTTCTCATGCATCCAACATGGTTTTGGATTGCTTTCTTTCTTCTCTCTTGAAGCAATTTGTCTTCCTTTGGATGCCATGAGATTGGTTTGTTTTATCTCAGGGATCACAGAAATCACACCAAACTTAGAGATTTGCTTGCCCTCAAGCAAAATAAAAAGAAAGAAGATGAATAGAGGGAGAGAAGGATTTGAATTATGGAGTAAAGGGGATAGCCGAATTTATAAATAAAGGGGAGGTAGGGAAGGGGTTCGAAATTTTTAGAAAAAGATATGATTTGAAAGATATGATTGATAAAAGATAAACATGATATGAAAAAGAGAAGATTGTTTTCAAAATTTAAGAGATATGAAAAAGATATGAGGAAGTTAGATCTTGAATTTTTGTTCATGCATCTAAGAAATAAAATATAATATGAATGAGTTAAAAAGATTTGAAAAGAAATTGGAAATATTAATGAGTTTTTGAAAAGGAATTGAAAAGAATTGAAAAAGAATTAAAATGAGTTTATAAGATTATAAATTCTTGTGAATGGAAATTAAAAAAAGAATGTTTGTAATGTTTGGATGCAGAAAATTTTGATTTAAAACATGAAAATTCGAAAAAAATTGAATTGGAAATGAAATTACCTCTCCCTTAGCAGTGCTACCGTTAAACGCCCAGAATGATAGCCATTCTGGCGTTTAACGCCCATCTGGTGGCCATTTTGGGCATTTAATGCCCAGCCAGATACCCTGGCTGGCGTTAAATACCAGAAATCCTTTCTTACTGGGCGTTTTTCTAAACGCCCAGAATGCTGCCAATTCTGGCGTTAAACGCCCAGAACGCTGCCCATTTTGGCGTTTAACACCTAGAATGATATCTTTACTGGCGTTTTGATGCCAGTGAGCTCTTTTTCTCTATGATTCTTCTGCTTTATGTTCTGAACCTTCATATCCTTGACTTGTTCACTGAAAATCATTAATAAACACGAACAACAAAATTAAATGGACTTATATAATTGTTATAAACATTTAATTCTTTGATAATGGCTGGGTTGCCTCCCAGCAAGTGCTTCTTTACTGTCTTTAGCTGGACTTTACTGAGCTTTTTAATTTAGTCTCAGTTTTGAGCATTCTTGCTCAACATTGCCTTCAAGATAATGATTGATTCTCTGTCCATTGACAATGAACATTTTGTCAGAATCAATATCTTGAAGCTCTACACAGCCATATGGTGACACACTTGTAATCACATACGGTCCCCTCCACCGGGATTTCAATTTCCCAGGGAACAATCTGAGCCTAGAGTTAAATAGCAGGACCTTCTGTCCTTTCTCAAAGACTCTAGATGACAGCCTTTTGTCATGCCATCTTTTTGCTTTCTCTTTATAAATTTTAGCATTTTCAAAAGCATTGAGTCTGAACTCTTCCAGCTCATTCAACTGGAGTAATCTTTTCTCTCTAGCTACCTTAGCATCAAGGTTTAGGAACCTGGTTGCCCAGTAGGCCTTGTGTTCCAGTTCCACTGGCAGATGACAAGCTTTTCCATACACAAGCTGGTATAGAGAGGTTCCTATAGGAGTCTTGAATGCTGTTCTGTATGCCCACAGAGCATCATCCAGACTTCTTGCCCAATCCTTTCTACGGGTGCTCACAGTCCTTTCCAGGATTTGTTTGAGTTCTCTATTCGAGACTTCAGCCTACCCATTTGTCTGTGGATGATATGGAGTTGCCACTTTATGGTTAATTCCATATCTGACCATAGCAGAGTCAAGCTGTTTATTACAGAAATGAGTGCCTCCATCACTTATCAGTATCCTAGGGACATCGAACCTGCTGAAGATATGCTTCTGGAGGAACTTCATTACTGTCTTAGTATCATTAGTGGTGTTACAATTGCCTCTACCCATTTAGATACATAGTCTACTGCCACCAGAATATAAGTGTTTGAATATGATGGTGGAAAAGGTCCCATGAAGTCAATACCCCATACATCAAACAACTCAATCTCTAAGATCCCTTGCTGAGGCATGGCGTAACCGTGAGGCAGATTACCAGCTCTCTGGAAACTGTCACAGTTACGTACAAACTCTCGGGAGTCTCTATAGAGAGTAGGCCAGTAGAAACCACATTGGAGAACCTTTGTGGTTGTTTGCTCACCTCCAAAGTGTCCTCCATATTGTGATCTATGGTAATGCCATAGGATCTTTTGTGCCTCTTCTCTAGGCACACATTTGCGAATTACTCCGTCTGCACACCTCTTAAAGAGATATGGTTCATCCCACAAGTAGTACTTTGCATCAGAAATCAATTTTTTCATTTGTTGCTTGCTGTACTCTTTGGGTATGAATCTCACAGCTTTATAGTTTGCAATGTATGCAAACCATGGTAATTCCTGAATGGCAAAGAGTTGCTCATCCGAAAAGGTTTCAGAGATCTCAGTAGGAGGAAGCGACGCCCCTGCTACTGGTTCCATCCGGGACAGGTGATCTGCTACCTGGTTCTCTGTCCCTTTTCTGTCTCTTATTTCTATATCAAACTCTTGCAGAAGCAATACCCATCTGATGAGTCTGGGTTTTGAATCCTGCTTTGTGAGGAGATATTTTAGAGCAGCATGGTCAGTGTACACAATCACTTTTGATCCCACTAAATAAGATATGAACTTGTCAATGGCATAAACCACTGCAAGCAACTCTTTTTCTGTGGTTGTGTAATTCTTCTGTGCATCATTCAAAACACGGCTAGCATAGTAAATGACGTGCAGAAGCTTGTTGTGCCTCTGCCCCAATACTGCACCAATGGCATGGTCACTGGCATCACACATTACTTCAAATGGTAATGTCCAGTCTGGTGCAGAAATGACTGGTGTTGTGACCAGCTTAGCTTTCAGAGTTTTAAATGCCTGCAGACACTCTGTGTCAAAGACAAATGGCGTGTCAGCAGCTAGCAGATTGCACAGAGGTTTTGCAATTTTTGAAAAATCCTTTATAAACTTTCTATAGAATCCTGCATGCCCTAGAAAGCTTCTGATTGCCTTAACATTGGCAGGTGGTGGTAATTTTTCAATTACCTCTACCTTAGCTTGATCCACCTCTATTTCTTTGTTTGAAATTTTGTGCCCAAGGACAATTCCTTCAGTCACCATAAAGTGACATTTCTCCCAGTTTAAAACCAGGTTAGTCTCTTGGCACCTTTTCAGAACAAGTGTTAGATGGTCAAGACAGGAGCTAAATGAGTCTCCAAATACTGAGAAGTCATCCATGAAGACTTCCAAAAATTTTTCTACCATATCAGAGAAGATAGAGAGCATGCACCTCTGAAAGGTTGCAAGTGCATTGCACAGACCAAATGGCATCCTTCTGTAGGCAAATACTCCAGATGGACATGTGAATGCTGTCTTCTCTTGGTCCTGAGGATCTACTATAATTTGGTTATAACCTGAATAGGCATCCAAAAAGCAGTAGTATTCATGGCCTGCTAGTCTCTCTAGCATCTGGTCTATGAATGGTAAAGGAAAATGATCCTTCTTGGTGGCTGTATTGAGCCTTCTATAGTCAATACACATATGCCACCCTGTCACTATTCTTGTAGGAACCAGTTCATTCTTTTCATTATGAACCACAGTCATTCCTCCCTTCTTGGGGACAACATGGAAAGGGCTCACCCAGGGGCTATCAGAAATAGGATAAATAATCCCAGCCTCTAGTAACTTAGTGACCTCTTTTTGCACCACCTCCTTCATGGCTGGATTCAATCGCCTCTGTGGTTGAACCACTGGCTTAGCATCATCCTCCAATAGGATTTTGTGCATGCATTTGGCTGGGCTAATGCCCTTAAGATCACTGATGGACCACCCAAGAGCTGTCTTGTGTGTCCTTAGCAACTGAATTAGTGCTTTCTCTTCCTGTGGCTCTAAAGCAGAGCTTATGATCATGGGAAAAGTGTCATCTTCTCCCAGAAATGCATATTTCAGGGATGGTGGTAGTGGTTTGAGCTCGGGTTTAGGAGGCTTCTCTTCTTCCTGAGGGGTTTTCAGAGGTTCTTCTATTTTCTCCGGTTCCTCCAGATCAGGCTGAACATCTTTAAAGATGTCATCTAGCTCTGATTTGAGACTCTCAGTCATATTGACCTCTTCCACCAGGGAGTTAATAATATTAGTGCTCATGCAGTCTTTTGATGTGTCTAGATGCTGCATAGCTTTGACAGCATTCAACTTAAACTCATCCTCATTGACTCTCAGGGTTATCTCCCCTTTTTGGACGTCAATGAGGGTTCGTCCAGTTGCTAGGAAAGGTCTTCCTAGAATGAGAGTTGCACTCTTGTGCTCCTCTATTTCCAGCACTACAAAGTCAGTAGGAAAGGCAAATGGCCCAACCTTGACAATCATGTCCTCAATTATGCCTGATTGGATTTTAATGGAGCCATCAACAAGTTGGAGGCATATCCGGGTTGGTTTAACTTCATCAGTCAAACCAAGCTTTTTGATAGTGGATGAAGGTATTAGGTTGATACTTGCCCCAAGATCACATAGAGCTGTCTTGGTACAAGCATCCTCTAATGTGCATGGTATCATAAAGCTTCCGGGATCTTTAAGCTTCTCTAGTAAGCTTTTTAGAATCAATGCACTGCATTCTTCAGTGAGGAAAAACTTTTCAGCTTCTCTCCAATCCTTCTTATTACTTAAGATTTCTTTCATGAACTTAGCATAAGAGGGTATTTGCTCAAGTGCCTCTGCAAATGGAATCTTTATTTCAAGAGTCCTGAGATAGTCTGCAAAGCGGGAAAATTGTTTATCCTGTTCCGCTTGGCGGAGTTTCTGAGGATAAGGCATATTGGCTTTATATTCTTCAACCTTAGTTGCTGTAGGTTTATTTCCTACAGAAGTGGTTGGAGAAGCCAGCTTAAGGGGGTTGTTATCAGCACTTGCAGGTGTCTGACCCCTTATTGGCGTTTGAACGCCAGAATTGGGGGCTGCCTAGGCACCAGATTGCCACCCTTTTCTGGTATTTGGACGCCAGAATTGGCCATCCCTTGGGCGTTTAACGCCAACTGTCCACCCTTTCTGGCATTTGAACGCCAGAATTCCTCTCTGGGCTCTTACTGTCCTCAGAGGAATTTTGGGCAGTGGTTTGGTTATCCTCTGTCAGTTGTTCCTTTCTTGGTTTTCTGCTGCCTTGAGTTGATACATTCAATGTCTTCCTACTCCTTAATTGAACAGCTTGGCATTCCTCTGTTATCTGTTTAGATAGCTGCTGTCTTGTCTAATTCAATTGTGCTTCCATATTCTTGTTAGCATTTTTAGTGTCTTGGAGCATCTCTTTAAATTCTGCTAACTGTTTTGTTATGATGAGTAATTGCTGATTGAGTTCAACAACTTGTTCTTGAGGACTAAGTTCAGGGGATACTGCTTTAGCCTCTTCTTTCAGGGAGGACTCACTACTTAAGTACAGATTCTGATTTCTGGCAACTGTATCAATAAGTTCTTGAGCCTCTTCAATTGTCTTTCTCATGTGTATAGATCTACCAGCTGAGTGGTCTAGAGATATCTAGGCCTTTTCTGTAAGCTCGTAGTAGAAGATGTCTAACTACACCCACTCTGAAAATATTTCAGAGGGGCATTTCCTTAGCATCCCTCTGTACCTCTCCCAGACATTGTAAAGAGATTTATTATCCTCTTGTTTAAAGCCTTGGATGTCCAGCCTTAGCTGTGTCATCCTTTTTGGAGGGAAATATTGATTCAGGAATTTGTTTGATAACTGTTTCCATGTTCTTATGCTTGCTGTGGGTTGGTTATTTAACCACCTCTTAGCTTGATCTTTTACAGCAAATAGAAACAGTAATAATCTGTAGACATCCTAATCTACTTCCTTATCACGTACTGTGTCAGCAATTTGTAAGAACTGTGCCAGAAACTCAGTAGGTTCTTCTTGTGGAAGACTGGAATACTGCCAATTTTGCTGTACCATGATAATGAGCTAAGGGTTTAGCTCAAAACTGCTGGCTTTTATGGGGGTATACAGATACTACTCCCATATGCAGCAGTAGTGGGGTTAGCATATGACCCCAGAGTCCATCTGGACTGTTCATTTCCACTTAGGTCCATGATGGAGAAAGGGAGATGATGTGGATTGTAGAAATTTTTTTTTTTTTGAATACCGAAATTAAAAGAAAATAAAATAAAATAAAATAACAAGTTGAATATCAGTTCGAAAATTAGAAGAAAAAGAAAATAAAAGAAAATTGAAAACTAAATTAATTAATTAATTAAAAAGATTTGAAAAAGATGTGGGTGATGATTTTTAAAAAATGAAGAGAGAGAAATTGGTTAGGAAGTTTTGAAAAAGATATGTCTTAAAATTAAAGATACTTGTAAGAAAATAAAAAAAGAAAAGATTTGAAAAAGATTTGAGATTAGAAAAGATAAGATAAGTTAGATAAGAGAAGATAAGGAATTTAAATTAAAAAGTTTTGAAATTTAAATTTTAAATTTGAAAATTAAATTTTGAAATTTGAAATTTGAAATTTGAATTTTGAATTTTAAATTTTGAATTTTGAAAAAGTCAACAATATAAGATAAGATTTGAAAAAGATTTAAATTTTGAAAAGGTTTGATTTTGAAATTTGAATTTTTGAATTTTGGAATTTATTTGAAATTTGAGATTTGAATTTGAAATAAGATAAGATTTTTAAAAAGATATGATTTTTGAAAAAGATTTGAATTTTGAGATTTTTAAAACTAAGATAAGATAAAATAAAAATTTTAAAATAAAAATCTGAATTTTTAAATGAAATTTTCGAAAATTCAATTAAATAAAAAGAAAAGATACTTTTGAATTTAATGAGGAAAGAGAAAAACAATAAAATGACACCAAACTTAGAATTTTTAGATCAAAACAAAGAAAACAAACAAGAAAACTTTGAATGTCAAGATGAACACCAAGAACACTTTGAAGATCAAGATGAACACCAATAACAAATTTTGGAAATCTTTAAGAAAATAAAAACACAAAGGACACCAAACTTAAAAATTTTTATACTTTGGACACTAATAATTCGAAAATGCACAAGAAATACAAGGAAAGACATAAAACAAGAAAAACTAAAGATCAAACAAGGAAAATAAACAAGAACAACTTGAAGATCAAGAAAAAACAAGACATATAAAACTCAAAAATATGAAGAAAAATAATAACATGCAATTCGAAAAATTAAAGGAAAATAAAAACATACAATTGACACCAAACTTAAAACATGAAACTAAACTCAAACAGAAGATTAAATTATGAGGTTATTGGTTTTTATTTATTTATTAAAAATTTTGAAAAGAAATTTAGAAAAATAAAACAAGGATTTTAAAAATTTTAACAAGAACAATAATAAAAGACTCAAAGACAAATCACAGATTAATAAAGAAAAGTAAAAATTTTTGAAAGATTTTTTAAAAGAAAATAAAAGACTCAAACTTAGTGACTCTAAACCAACCAAAAAGGTAAATTCTTCCTAATCTAAGCAACAAAATGAACCGTCAATTGTCCAAACTCGAGCAATCTCCGACAACGGCGCCAAAAACATGATGCACGAAATTGTGATTACACTTTTCACAATTCCGCACAACTAACCAGCAAGTGCACTGGGTCGTCCAAGTAATACCTTTCGTGAGTAAGGGTCGATCCTACGGAGATTGTTGGCTTGAAGCTAACTATGGTTATTTTGTAAATCTTAGTCAGGAGATTAATGATAAGAGTGATTGTATTTATGAAAAATAAATAACATGAAATAAATAGTACTTGTGATTCAGTAATGAGAAACAGGTTGAGGTTCCGGAGATGCTCTGTCGTTTGAACCCCTGCTTTCCTACTGTCTTCTTCTCCAAGTACGCATGGCTTCCTTCAATGGCAAGCTTTATGATCCTCTCGGATGAAAAATACCAGGTACGATCTCTGCACGGCTAATCAACTGTCGGATTTCTCGTCTCGGATGAAAAATACCATGTACAGCTACCGCACAGCTAATCATCTGTCGGTTCCTACTAGCGTCGGAATAGGACCCTTGTCCTTTTGCACACTGTCACTATGCCCAACATTCGCAGGTTTGAAGCTTGTCACAGTCATCCCTTCCCAGATCCTACTCGGAATACCACAGAAAAGGTTTAGACTTTCTGGATCCCAGGAATGTTACCAATTAGTTCAAGCCTATACCACGAAGGTTCTAACCTCCAGACTCGGTCCGTGGATCAGAAACCCAAGAGATACGCACTCAAGCTGTCGTCCAATGACTACGTTGAGCTCAGATAGAATGGAGTGGTTGTCAGGCACGCGTTCATAGGGTTGAGGATAATGATGAGTGTCACGGATCATCATATTCTCCATATTGAAGTGTGAGTGAGTATCTTAGAATAGAATCAAGCATGAATGAATAGAAAATAGTAGTAATTGCATTAATCCATTGAAACACAGCAGAGCTCCTCACCCCCACCTATGGGGTTTAGAGACTCATGCCGTAGAAGATACAATATGAAGTGTAAATTGTCATAAGGTGCTAAAATAAATCTCTAAAAGTAGTTTTTATACTAAACTAGTAACTTAGGTTTACAGAAAATGAGTAACTAAGTGCAAATAGTGCAAAAATCCACTTCCGGGACCCACTTGGTGCGTGTCTGGCCTGAGATTTCAAGCTTTCACGTGCATATGCCCAAGGTTGGAGTTAAACGCCACCCTGGGTGCCAAAATGGGAGTTTAACGCCAAGAATTATGTCAGTTCTGGCATTTTACGCCAGAAAGTTTTAGGATGGCTTTGAACATCAGTTTGGGCCATCAAATCTCGAGCAAAGTATGGACTATTATATATTTCTGGAAAGCCCAAGATGTCTACTTTCCAGTGCAATAGAGAGCGCGCCAATTGGGCTTCTTTAACTCCAAAAAATCTACTTCGAGTGCAGGAGGGTCAGAATCCAACAGCATCTGCAGTCCTTTTTCAGCCTCTAAATCAGATTTTTGCTCAGGTCCCTCAATTTCAGCCAGAAAATACCTGAAATCACAGAAAAACACACAAACTCATAGTAAAGTCCAGAAATGTGATTTTTGAATAAAAACTAATAAAAATATAATAAAAAGTAATTAAATCATACTAAAAACTATGTAAAAACAATGCCAAAAAGGGTATAAATTATCCGCTCATCAAGCATCTTTCCAAGCATTTTGTCAAACACTTGGAAGGCATATAAGAAAAGTAAAATAAGATTGCAAGAAATATAAAATCTATAACTATCCAATTGTGAGAAAACAATAACAACAACTCAATTAAACAACAATAGAATATAAAACATGAATTACATTAAAATGTGATCCAAATCCAACAATAGTGCATCAACATAAAAGAGACATCAAAGGAAAATTAGCAAGAAAACTAAGAGAGAAAAGATGTAACAACAAGAAATTGAAATGGAAACAAGATGAAGTAAGAAATTGAACCCAGATCTAGAGAAGAATTAAACCTAATCCTAATCCCAATTATAGAGAGAAGAAAGAGCTTCTCTCTCTAGAAACTACCTCTAAACTAAACTCTAGTGTATGAATTGTAACTCCCCCTCAATCCTTGGTCCTTTTAGTCTTTTCCCGCCAAAATTCAGCTCAAAACTAGGCCAGGAGCACTTCTGAATTCGCCAACCACGATTTCACTAAAGAAGTCACGTGCGAGCATCAACGCGTACGCGTGGGTCACTCGTACGCGTCGCTTGGCATTTTTACTATCCACACGTACGCGTCGATGAATGCATCCCAAATTCTTGATTTTCCATGATTTCTCCACTTTGCATGCTTTTCTTTTCACTCCTTTGATCCATTCTTAGCCTTTTCATCCTGAAATCACTAACAAACACATCAAGACATCTAGTGGAATCAAAGGCGAATCAAAATTAGCAATTTAAGGGCCTAAAAAGCATGTTTTTATACTTAAGCACAATTTAGGAGAAAATTATGAAACCATGCTATTTCATTGAATAAATGTGGAAAAAATGGATAAAATCCACCTAAATTAAGCACAAAATGTACCACAAAATAGTGGTGCATCAAGTACAGAGAATTTCCAGTGAGGTATCCTGTGTACAAGAAATAAATAACACAAAAATTTCGAAAACCAACAAAGAAAAATAGACCACAAAAATAAGAAATAATGAAAAGAAATATAATCAAAAATAAAATAAGATTACTAAGGGGACACCAAACTTAATTTCTGAAATTAAGGAAAAATAACTAGCTTAAATTTGAAAATATTAAGGAGATAAATCAAACTAAACTAAAACAAACACCTAATCCAAGCAATCGAACAACAGTTAGTTGTCAATCACAGTCAATTCCTGGCAACAGCACCAAAAATTGATGCGGAATTCAAAGTCCACAAACTAATCGGCAAGTGCACTGGGTCATACCAAGTAATATCTCAGGTGAGTGAGGGTCAATCCCACGAGGATTAATGGACTGAGCAACAATAGTCGAATGACTTACTTAGTCAGGCAAGTAGAAAATGGTATTTTGAGGGTTGTAAATCACATTAAACATTACTTCAAAGAGTAAGAAAGAAAGCAGTAGAATTGGTGAGAAATGTATATGCGAAAATAGTTAAGGTTTTAGAGTTGTTTATTCGTCCAGATTAAGTTTTTTTACCAACTATTTTAATCATGCAAGATTCATTTCATAGAAAACTGTAATTGACTGAACCCTAATTCCTTAGTAATTTAGTCTCCTCTAAACTAATCAACCGCCAATTCCTTGGTCACTTAATATAGATTAGAGGGTTAGGTTCAATTTTAGTTTATTAGGCACAAAAACCCTAATTACCCAGATATAAGAGGATTATATGTCATGTATCATGTTAAGTCCAAGCAATAAGCAGTTTAGAAGGAATTTACTTTCAAACTAATATTCAAGTGAGATAACTTTTCTAAGAATCACAAGAATTTATATAGAACAAGGGATGTTCTTCCGATATACCCAGATTTATAAGACGAAGAACGAAAGTACTCCTCAAAACTAAATCAATACATTAATTAAAATAGAATGATAATAGTGTTAATCCATAAAAATAAACAGAGCTCCTAACCTTAACCAATGAGGTTTAGTGTTAATCCCCCGAAGGGCTAAATCTTTTTCCTTTTATATCTAACCTAATTTGATTTGAAACTAAAATAAAATAATAAATTCTGAAGCTAAAATATTTTGTTTGTAAATAAAATAAAATATAACAATTAAAATCCAAATCCAACTAAAGATGCTCTTTGGTGAAACTTGATTCGTATTGCTGGTGCTAAAAGCCAGATTTAGTGTTTAGCACCCTAGGGGGCAAAAAGTCTCCTTTCAATTATGGCTTGCTGGTGCTTGACGGAGGAAAAATGTCGGTAAAGAATTTCTAAATAAAATCACGTTGTAAGTATAGATCTAAACCGACAATTTATCCTTGGTCAACGTTTAATTTGTTTGTCACTTAAGCAAACCCAATAAAATTAACCAAATTATTTAAACCTCGGGTCGTCTCTCAAAGGAATTGTAGGAAAGTGTAGTTTATTATTGGCTCTGAGGTATATTTTGGGGGTTTTGTAAGAAGAAACAAGAAAGTAAAATGATAAGAAAATAAACTAATAACTAAGAAAGCTCTTAGCAAAGAAAGAGAATTAGAAGTCCTATCCTCATTATCATCATCAATTATGATGGTAAATATAAATTGCCTTCACTTAGTTAACATCTAACGAATGAAGAAAAGTCAAGTGCATACAATCAACTTGAGTTCACAAGTCCTAGTCAACTCATAGTGAGAGACTAGTTTTAGTGAAGTTCAAGCTAACCAGCAATCTTCAATTACCAATCAACAAGAGACTTTGACAATTCAAGAGTCTCCAAATCATCAACCCAAGCCAAGAACACAAAAATCTATTTTAAAATCCGACTAAACATTTTATCAAATACTTGAAAGGCACAAAATAAAAACATGAAAAACTAACAAGAAATAGTAAAACCCAAGACTAACAATTGCAAGAAAACAATAAGACAAATTAAAGAAAGCATTAATATGAAAATATAAATTGCATTAATAAAGATCAAGAGTAGCAAGAGTGTAAAACATAAAGGCAACAAAGTGAAGGAAATAACAAGTAGAATTAAAGGACAAAGGTGCACGAATAATAGGTTACAAGGAAATGTAAATGAAAACAAGAATTAAATCTAAATCTAAGAAGAAATTGAAAGAAGAAACCCTAAAACCTAGAGAGAGGAGAGAGCCTCTCTCTCTCTCTAGAATTCTACATCTAAAATCTAAAGTGTGTAAAAGTGAATGAATGACTACAAAAAATAAAGGTTTTCGCAACGGTCAAAAACCGTTGCCGTAGATTGAAAAAACGTTCCTAAAACTTTAGGCAACGCTTTGGCAACGGTTTTTGACATGTGGTATATACGGCCGTTGCCAATGGTCAAAGGCAACGGTTTTTTACCTAAGGCAATGGTGACAAAAAAACCATTGCCAAAATTACTAGCATAGACAACGATTTTGAAAGAAAATTTTAAACAACGGTTTTGAATCGTTATTCGATAAACAACGGTTTTAAACCATTCTCTTTCATAATCCAACAGTTTAAAACCATAACTGGATAAGCAACGATTTTAAACTGTTGTAGTTTTATTATTCACAAAGCCAACGATTTTAAATAGTTACCGTTGGTTCATTTTTGGCAACGGTTTTAATACCATTACCATTTTATAGTCGTCTAAGACGACGATTTTAAAATGTTACCATTGGTGTTGTATTTTGGCAACGGTTTTAATTTCAATTTTTTTTAATTATTTAGTATCAATAAATAATCTAAACTATTTGAATAAAATCACTAAAGAAAAACAATTGAACATTTCCCATCAAATTTGACTTATAAAAATTGTTGTCAGATCCACAATCACATATTATTTGCTAGTAAGAATAAGATATGTGTACATTTCCTTATGTTTCTAAAAGAAACAAGACTAATATTCTCACTTGAACATATTCCCAAATAGCTTCTTTATCTTTAATCCCCTCCAGTTTATGAAAATTAATGGACAAACATCTGAATTCCTTGCCACTGTGCCCAATTTGCTCAAGTTGTTTACAGCTTCATGAGTAGGACCAATTGCCTCTCCTTCAATATCTAGAGTAATTTCTTCTCTATCTTCCAACTGTCTTGCATGAATCTTCAAGCATTGTGTAGGTCCTCGTGTTTTTCAAAGAGACTAAAACATTAATATTTTTAGCATTATATACCATCCCTCTTATTGATTTATATATGTTTAATTAAAAAAAAAACAGCTTCATCCATTTAGCTAAATGAATAAAATTCCATAATTTCACTATTGCTAATGATTTATTCCAGCTACCTAGGAAACTAGAATTTGCTTCTAAAACTAAAGTCAAAGTGTAAAAAGAGTCAAATAGATCCTTTTCTTATATCAAATCATAGTATATACATGTACCTTTTCTTGTACAATTAATGAGTACTTCTTGTACAATTAATAAGTACAGATTCTATTCAGATATTGTTCCTATTCAAATCCTATTCAGATATTGATCTCATTTCAGTGACAAATTTATCACTTGATAAAATATAAATTGTAATATAAAAATAGCCCAACAACATATGCAGCAATATATGTTGAAATTGTGTGTGTGTGTGTGTGTGTGTGTGTGTGTGTGTGTGTGAACTGAAGTGTGAACTTGTGCGTGTGTGGGGAACTAGCCCACCATATGCAGCTACACAAACATAATAATTTTACGTTAACTGAAGTGTGAAATTGAAATAAAGAAAACTTAAAAATATTATAATAAGTTATGAGCAATATCTATTTTGCTTAAATTGATACCGGCCTTATTCGTGAAAGCTTTCTCTCTTAATTCAATGAATGACAAGCAATTAAAAACTTTCCCAAAGAAGAAAGAAGAAAGAATGAACTAGGACTAAATAGAAAAGATGCAGAAGCTAAAAAAACAGATAGCTTGCAGTGAAAGTAAACTGAACTATTATTTAGAAAAATGATAGCAATTACATCTCAATTACATAGCGAGTTATTTATAGCCTAGTGCACCAAGTAAAAGTCACAGACTCTCACAACTGCTATAAGAAAACTAACTACTTAACACTTGAGTCTTGATTTTCTTGTTCGGGTTTTGCTATTTAACTTGAGTCTTGATTTTATTGAAAGCCTAGCTCAAATTAATCAATTCAAGTAAATTAATCGTACTTATTAATGAAAATAACAAAAAGCCATGTCCTCACATACAACCATTCTCATCATCATGCTCACCGAACACTCTTTCTCAACCCCCGCCCTGCCGCCCCCACCAATTAATAGATCCAATAAATTATTTATTAAAATATATCCCTATTATACAAAGAAGTCATCATATCTAAATCTTTCACAGCAGTAAATTTAAAGAGAAATGATGTCATAAAATATTTTTAAAGAGACAAAAAATTTACCTTTTACAGTATTGTCTATGACCTCAGCCTCAGTTGGATTAATATAATCCTTGTCCTGCTCATCTATATTATCTCCTTCATTCTCATCCAATTGCTCTTCACCTGTAGTGTAGCTCAATTGTAGAAGATTTAAATTTTGGATTCATTGTGATTCAATATGATTAAACAAAAAAAGTTCAAATAGTAAAGACTATGATAGAGAATATAAAAAAATAAATAAATACGTTAAAACTTATAATATAAGTGCTAGAAGAAGCTATGAAGTACTAGTTTTTGAAGAAGATAAAAAGTATATACCAAGTCAATTTATGACTATTAAAGCCAAGACTTATTACGTACTCATCTTTTCATATATTCCTGAGTGTGGTATCTATATCCTTCTCACAGTAAATAATCCAAAAGAAAAAAGATGCCGTTTGGTTTCTATGCAATACTCATCAAGAACTAAGAGTTAGTTATAGCATTTCCCAAGGCATCTCTTGCACACTGCTACCTCTGATATCAAGGTAACGCAAGCTTATCAAATCACATCTTCTTTTAGGTAAACTTGTGAGTTTAGTGTAGTTTGTTAACAATAGTATCTGCAAATTATGCAGATCACAAATGGAATCTGGTAGTGTCTGCAATGGAGTGTTAGAAAGGTTAAGAAAACACAGATGAATCAGTTTTCCAATACTCTTATCCTATTCTGACCAAAATCAAAATAGCACTATACCAAATCAATATTAAAATCAAAATAAAATCAAAATAGCATTTCCAGAGAACCAATTTCCAAATCAAAATCAAACAGCATTATACTAAATCAATATAAAAATTAATATTAAAATCAAAACAAAACCAAAACAACATTTTCAGAGACCTAATTACCAAATCAAAATTATAACAATATTATAACAAATTAATATTAAAATTAAAATAAAATCAGAGTAGCATTGACAGAGAACCAGTTACGTACTAAATCAATATTAAAATCAAAATAAAATCACAACAGCATTTCCAAATAATAATTTAGTGAACAAAAGCAACAGTAAAAGATTAGCAAATCCCACATTCCCATACTTTATTCCACTCCCTAATCACAACACCATAATCAGTTAATCACGTCTCATCTCATAATCCAAACTCTAATCACTATTCAAAGGACTGAAACAAACAGAAAAGCAGAAACTCACACACCACTTTTCTTTCTTCTTCTTAACTCCAACAAAAATGGCCAACAACCAAACACGCCCTAACTAAACAAAAGAAAATCAGAGAAAAAGACCACTTACCACAGATGACAACCCACAATCAGCCAAGGCAATGAAGCAGAAGCAGCGAGGTAGAAGCAGTGAAGCAGAATTAAATATAATACTAAGTTCTCCCTCACCTTTATAATGATTTTCCAGTGAACAAAAAAGTTAGCAAATTAAATATAATACTAAGCCTAATGCTAATAATGTTTACTAATAGAGAGGGGACGAGGAAAAGAAAGATAAATGTTAGGATAAAATTTGTGGAAAGAAGACTAAATAAAGCATTTAAACAATTCGGTTACCTAGTGTTTCTCAGAGCAGTACCTCACTTGTCTGCAACTACTGCAGAGTTTATCTCCTTTCTATGTTCCACACCAATTGCAAAAAGCAGCTGAAAGAATAAAAGATTTCCATCTTTTAATAAGATGTGCCTAATCAATAGAAGTACTAATACACCGATCTTAATGTGAAAACAGGTCATATATTAGTCATATACAAAGCAAAAATAATAGTAGAAATAATACACAGTATAGCAACAATAAAAATACAATGTAAGAGCAGCTTGTTCAGGGCATCAAATTAAGTCTGAGATTGAAATGTAGCAAAAGCATAATGCCACAAAATCAAAAAGATGGATTGCATGTACTCACGAACTCTATAACTCATGCAATAACTCTAGAATGCTACTCCTCATAAGGAAATAGTCACCAGTTATAATCCATCTCCATGTTTACAGTATCTTTAGGGTAGTGAAGTGTGATAATCCATCTCTATGTTTATAGGGAGTGTCATAAATCTTAATTTACATAAAAGTTGCATCACTCAATCACCTAGAATATTATCACTGAGAGAACCCATCATTTAAACTCAGAGAACCAGTGACCAAAATAGGCAGCATTATACCAAATCAAAATTCAAATCAAAACAGAAACCAAATCAATTAAACTCCAACAACAGTGACCATGGTTGCAGCAAAATGGAGAATTCAAACTCAATGGAATCGAAAACAGAAATGAATTCAATGGAATTCAAAACAGAGACGGCTTACAATAAAAGAACGAAGCAACAGCAATAGGAGAGGCAGCCCCCTTCTCTCCGGTCCGTGATTCTGGCGACCAGAGGCACGGCGGTACGGTGTGTTCTCCAGTGACAATCGACGGCGGCAGCGGCTCCTCTTTTGGTGGCGACAAGCATGAACGGCGGCTCCTCTCCACGGCCACGGCGACGGACCTTCGACGGCAACAGTGGAGATCAGACACGACGGAGCTGGCAGCACAGGCGGCGTCTTTTTTCTCCCCCACGAGCTTCCTTCCTCACGCATCTCTTCTCCCTCGCGACAACAATGACATCACGGCAGCGGCGGTGTGACGGGTTCAACAGAGGCACAGCGACGGTGACGTGACGGTGCGGCTTCGACGGCGTTCGGCTCCTTGGCGGCTTCAGATCTGACGGTGACGTGACCTCTCTTCTCTTCCTCTGCTGTGTGTGCGTGGGTTGAAAGAGAAAGGAAGGTGAAGGGTTGCGTGTTTCAGAGGCTGGAAAAAGGGAAAATTTTGGGTTTCTTTGTTTAAGGTGAAAATTTAGGGTACAATGAAATTGGAAATTTAGAGTTAAGGAATTTGTTGTATCAATTTATTAATTGATTTTTAATTATGTATTCTTATTTAAAATAATAAAATGATATAATTAATTTTTTATTTATAAAAAATAAAGTATTAAATTATAAGAATATCAATTATTTAAATTAAATTATATAAAATTTTTATTATTATATAATTATTAAATTTTATAATTTAAATATAAAAAATTATTCAACAATTATAAATTATATAAAAATTTTAATTCAAATAGTCAAAATTTTATTATTTTTAAATTTTTAAAATTTTAAATTATAAATAAAAAAATATTCAATAATGTTAAAGTTAGGTAAAAATCTTAATTTATTTTAAATTTAATTTATCAAAACTTACTTTAATTATCTTTAATAAAATAATTTCTGAAATTAAAGTCTCTAATAAATAAATAAACTAAAATTAGTTCATAATATGAATTTTTTAAAAATTAGCTCATAATATTTTTTATTTATTTATAACAATAATTTTTGAGTATTCTACTAATTTAATATTTACATAGAACTATTTTTATATGTATCTTTTAATTTTTATAATTATTTAAATATTAAAAAATTATTTCTTAATAAAAAAGTTATTGTAATAGTTATGAAACCGTTCATTTAAATAGTCAAAGAGAATAGTTTTATTTTATTGCTATAACTTAATGAAAAATTAAACTTCAACAGCAACACTATAAAAATCATTGTCTAAAATCAACTAAGAGAACAGTTTTAAAGTGTAGCAACTTTGGCAACAATTTTTAAGCGTATCTTTTGTATAATTATTTAAACAACATTAAAAAATCGTTGCTTAAAAAAAATTCTAGTAATGGTTATAAAACCATTCTTTAAAATAGTCAAAGAGAACGGTTTTATTTTGTTGTTATAAAATAATGAAAACTGAACTTCAACAGTAACATTGTAAAAAACCGTTGTCTAAAACTATCTAAGAGAACGATTTTAAGGCGTTGAAGATTTTGGCATTAATAAAGCCTATATTTGTTGTAGTAATGATTCGAATGATTCCTTCCAACTCCACTCTGCAGCCTCTTGTCTTCATTTTTGGGCCTGAAACTGGGTCAAAAGCAGCCCAGAAATCATCCCAGCGAATTTCCTTTACTAAGGCACGTGACACTCGACACGCGTACACTTCAATCACGCGTACGCGTCGTTTGAACTCTGCACTGGCCACGCGTAGGCGTCAGCCACGCGTGCAGATCATTTGGACTATGGCTTGGTCATGCGTATGCGTCATCCATGCATACGCGTCGAGACCGGCTTCTCAAATCTCCAAATTCTTGTGTTCCTTCCACTTTTGCATGCTTCCTTTCCATCCTCTAAGCCATTCCTGCCCTATAAACTTTGAAAACACTTAACACACATATCATAGCATCGAATGGTAATAAGAGAGGATTAAAAATTAGCAATTTTATGGCCTAAGAAGCATGTTTTCAATTATAGCACAAAATTAGGAAGAAAAATTAAAAACATGCAATTTACATGAAAAGTGGGAGAATAATTGATAAAATCCTCTCAATTCAATCCAAAATATACCATAAAAAAAGTGGTTTATCAGCGCCAAATATCCAGGTCCACGTTTAGCCCCGGCTTGGCAGGTTCCAATTCTTCTCTTTTCTTGCGCACGAACTCCGCCAAACCGATCTAAACTTCACCTGAAATAATTAAAATACTAAACCCTCACCGGAAGTGTATACAGTCTAATCACTCAAGTATTTAAGGTTCGATTCTCTCAATTCTCTACTAATCTTGCTTTCTAAGACTTGCTCTTCTTCTACCAATCAACAAAAATTTAATGCTCAAATACACATATCAAGAGGTCTTTTCAAGGGTTGTAATGGGGTTAGGGTCAAGGTAGGAATGTATCTGGTTAAGTGGACTAAAATCCGAATCCTTGATTAACCTATACTTCCCACCTAACCTAAGGCACTCCATGTCATTATAATGCAAAACCTAACTATCCATTGACTATCTTTACACAAATTCATGCACCTTGACATTTTTTAATACAAATCATATGCATTGATATCATTATTTACCTTGGGGCATTTTATCCCCTTTTTATTGCTTTCTCTTTTTCGTTTCTTTTTCTCTTTTTTTTTATATGCATATATGGTAGGGAATATATATATACACAAGGATTTAATGCATATGATTAAAGTGTTGGATGCATGAACAAGTGCCCAAACTATTTTCACATTTTCATATAAGAATATAAAATACCCAATTTTCAAACCAAGTATTCCCCAAACCCAAATTTCCCAAACTTAATTCATGTACACTCTCACTAGTCTAAGCTAACTAAGGCTTCAAATTAGGGACATTTATTATTTTCCGCTTAGAGTTAGTGATGTGCTAAAATAAAGAACAAATGGAGTAACATAGGCTCAACATTGGGTTACAAAGGATAATGAAAGGGTAAGGCCATATGGGTATGTGAGCTATAGTGAAACAAAGACCTCAATCACATAAGTGCATGCATATATCAAACAATGGAAATATAGAATTAAGCAAGACAAAGATCACAATTTTCGAGAGAACAACTGATAAACCACTATCTTATGGTTTATCTTGTGCTCAATTGAGTGGATTTTATCAACTCTTTACCCACTTATTCATACTATTTGCATGGTTTTACATTTGCCTTCCTAATTATGTGCTTTGATTGAAAACATGCTTCTTTGGTCTCAAGTTCCCTATGTTTAATCCTCTCTTATTACCATTAGATGCCTTGATATGTGTGTTAAGTGATTTCATTCATTTCACTTTATAATTATTTCATCTTTTGCAATCACTGGTTCAATGTTCCTTTTTATTTATTTTTCCAATTAAATTTATGAACTTTTTCATGTTATGATTTGAATATTTTATTTAATATAATTGAGGTATTTTAGAATTATGACTGCTTTCTTTTATTTATATAAATAATTTAGATTTTTCCCTTTTGGCTTTGGTTGATTAATTGGTGACTCTTGAGTTATCAAACTCATTGTTGATTGAAAATTGGAATTCTTCAAGAATTAATTCAAGATCCAATAACTCTAACTTTTCCCAAGGAAAGACTGGGACTTGAGGATTCGAATTAATTCGTCCACTTAACTTACCTTCATAGTTAGAGGTTAACAAAGTGGGAGAAAAATCCAATTCTCATCACAATTGATAAGGATAACTAGAATAGGACTTCCAGTTCTTCATACCTTGCCAAGAGATTTTACTATTATTAATTTATTTTACTTGTCATTTAAATATACATGTGCCCATTGCCCAAACTTCAAAACCCCGATCTACAATCTTTATAACCAATAATAAGAACATACTTCCCTGCAATTCCTTGAGAAGACGACCCGATGTTTAAATATTCGGTTATTAATTTTAAAGGGGTTTGTTACTTGTGACAACCAAAACGTTTGTACGAAGGGATTTTTGAAGGTTTAGAAACTATACTTGCAACGAGGATTTATCCGCAATTTTCTAGACCACTTAAAGGTACCTCCCGTCAACAACACACACCAAAACAAAACATTGGTTGATAAGATGCAACCAATCAAATAGTTTCAAAAAGCTCACTAGGCTCGTGTGTTCGAGCTCTAAAACCATGTTCCAAATTAAATTTCTTCAGGCAAGTTCAACAAAAATTTTAATTCAAATTAGTGAAATGCCCTAACACAGTTTCTTGAAAAGGAATTCATCTTCAACCAAGTAGTACATAAATGCAAGCAACTAACTACACATGCAATCTATTATGCAATACAACAACTAACTAACAAAGAAGAATAAGAATTGGTGTTGGAAAAGGAAGTAGTCACCCACGAAAGTCGGTCTCGACCTCCCCACACTTAAAGATTGCACCGTCCTCGGTGCATGCAATGATGAGCAAGGTGGATTAGGGTGGGTTGCTATAACTGATGAGTTTCTTCAAAAGATTGTGAAGAGGAACTTGTTTATCGCCCCATTAAGAAGTTTTTCTTTCCCTTCCTAGTGGCCATCCTAAAATGAGAGAAAAAGAAAGAAGATTAAGCCCAAAAATAAAAATATGAAAGCAAGTAGAACATAAGTGGGGCTAATGCCAAATAAGAGTGGGATTCTCGACTAAATGGTAGCTACAACATGTAAGCGAGAAAACAATATAAGCAAAGGGCATTGTCAACCAAATATCAAACTAGTCAATAAGCACCAAAATAATTCAAGAATTATCAACAGTTGCGTGAGAAAATTCAACACCAATAGTAAAATAGTAAACCTAAGAAGGAAAATAAGAACTAGCAACAAAGATAAAATGCAATAAATGAAAGTATGCAAATTAATAAATAAAAGAGAATAAAATAAAATAAAGATGAGAAGTGAAAGGAATGAAGAAGAAGAAAGGTAGAAAGAAACAAGAAGGAGAGAAGAAAGAAGAAAGAAATGAAAGAAGAGATGGAGAAGAAAGGAAGAAACAAAGAAGAAGAAGTAGGAAAGAAATAAAGAAAGAAGAGACAGGGATGCGACGCAGATACGTCGACCACGCGTATGCGTGGTGTGCAGTAGAAGGGAGTGACGCGTACGCGTGGAAAGTAAAAAGCAGAAGGTGATGCGTATGCGTCGGTCACGCGTACGCGTAACCATTCATGCTGGATGCATGAATCCTGCACAGTGCCATCACAACTCTCTCGTTTTTGTACCAGAGGCAGCATGAAGAGACCGCGCGTACGTGTCGGTCACGCTCACGCGTGGGTGGCCGAAAAATGAAGTGACGCGTACGCGTCAACGAGGCGCACGCGTGGGTTGGCTTGTGCGCCTAGCACCCCACCCGTAGAGTTCCAACGCAAGTATCTAGTTTTTGTACCAGGGATCACAGCATTAGCATGCGATGCGGGCGCGTCGGTCACGCACACGCGTGGATAGGGAAAATTTGTGGGTGACACGTACGCGTCAGCAAGGCGTAAATGTGAGAGGCCCTTTTTTTTTCTAAGAAACTAACAAGCTACCAAAGCAATGCCAAATTTTATTAAACGAGCTAAATCACAGCTTAAACTAAATAAACCTAACTAAAAATGAAAGTTCAACTTATTACCAATATAAACAAAAGGGAAAACAGGAAGAATTTACCATGGTGGGGTGTCTCCCACCTAATACTTTTAATTAAAGTCTTTAAGTTGGACATTTGGTGAGCTCTTTGTCATGGTGGCTGGTGCTTGAACTCATCTTGAAACTTCCACCAATGCTTGGACTTCCAATAAGCTCCAACATTTCTAAATAAATTCACCAAGCCTTGATGAAGTTCTTCACCAGCTTTGAGCTCCCAAAGTTGATCCTCTTGTATGTTGGGATCCCAAATCTTGTTTCTACACCCGTCTTCAAGTTGATCATCATTATTTCGTCCGGGTGGTAAGCAATCTGAATTCTCAATTACGAATCCAAACAACTTCCTAGACCCATTCAATCTAGCTCTACACCAATCTTTGCACTTCAACTTTGAGCATGCAACCATATTAAACATTGCATGACAACTCCAAATACTGACCATCTCCTTGAATGTTGTGCTGTATAGTGATGGCTTGGGGAGAGGTGTTTCCGATGATGTTGCAAGCTCCATTCCCTTGTGCCCTTCCTTGATAATTTTCACCTCTTGACACGCTTCCTTCATTGCAACCTCTTCCTTATCAAGTTCTTCTAATTCTTCCCCATCACTCAAGTCATAAGTTGGAGGTTGAGAAAAGTCTACCTCAACGTTGCTTATAATTCCATCGGGAGAAGGTTCTTCAAACTCAAGGAGTTCACTTGCGGATGCAAATTCATCACTAGGAGGACTTGATTCATGATCATCATCACCAAGGGAACTTGCTTCTTGCTCTATTCCCTCCAATTCTTCATAGGGAACATGCCTTGGAGGTTGTGCACTATCCTCCTCAATATCAATTTCAAGCTTCTTGGAGGAATACTTGATGAGCGAATAATTTATACGCTTTTTGGCATTATTTTTAGTATGTTTTTAGTAGAATCTAGTTACTTTTAGGGATGTTTTCATTAGTTTTTATGTTAAATTCACATTTCTGGACTTTACTATGGGTTTGTGTGTTTTTCTGTGATTTCAGGTATTTTCTGGCTGAAATTGAGGGACTTGAGCAAAAATCAGATTCAGAGGTTGAAGAAGGACTGCTGATGCTGTTGGATTCTGATCTCCCTGCACTCAAAATGGATTTTATGGAGCTACAGAACTCAAAATGGCGTGCTTCCAATTTCGTTGGAAATTAGACATCCAGAGCTTTCCAGCAATATATAATAGTCTATACTTTGCCCAAGTTTTGACGACGCAAACTGGTGTTCAACGCCAGCTCTCTGCCCAATTCTGGCGTCCAGCGCCAGAAACAAGTTGCAAAGTGGAGTTCAACGCCCAAAATGGCACAAAAGGTAGCGTTCAACTCCAAGAATGACCTTTCCACGTGTAGACTTCAAGCTCAGCCCAAGCACACACCAAGTGGGCCCCGGAAGTGGATTTATGCATCATTTACTTACTTCTGTAAACCCTAGTAGCTAGTTTATTATAAATAGGACTTTTTACTACTGTATTAGACATCTTTGGATCATCTTTGAACATCTTTGGACACCTGGTTCTTAGATCATGGGGGCTGGCCATTCGGCCATGCCTGGACCTTTCACTTATGTATTTTCAACGGTAGAGTTTCTACACTCCATAGATTAAGGTGTGGAGCTCTACTGTTCCTCAAAGATTAATGCAAAGTACTACTGTTTTTCTATTCAATTCAACTTGTTCCGCTTCTAAGATATTCATTTGCACTTCAACCTGAATGTGATGAACATGACAATCATCATCATTCCTTATGAACGCGTGCCTGACAACCACTTCCGTTCTACCTTAGATTGAATGAGTATCTCTTAGATCTCTTAATCAGAATCTTCGTGGTGTAAGCTAGATTGATGGCGGCATTCATGAGAATCTGGAAAGTCTAAACCTTGTCTGTGGTATTCCGAGTAGGATTCCGGGATTGAATGACTGTGACGAACTTCAAACTCGCGAGTGCTGGGCGTAGTGACAGACGCAAAAGGAGGGTGAATCCTATTCCAGCATGATCGAGAACCTCAGATGATTAGCCGTGCTGTGACAGAGCATTTGGACCATTTTCACAAGAGGAGGAGATATAACCATTGACAACGGTGATGCCCTTGCATAAAGCCAGCCATGGAAAGGAGTAAGACTGATTGGATGAAGACAGCAGGAAAGCAGAGATTCAGAGGAACGGAAGCATCTCTACACGCTTATCTGAAATTCTCACCAATGAATTACATAAGTGTTTCTATCCTTAGTTTATTATTTATTTTCAAAAACTCCATAACTATTTTATATCCGCCTGACTGAGATTTACAAGGTGACCATAGCTTGCTTCATACCAACAATCTCCGTGGGATCGACCCTTACTCACGTAAGGTTTATTACTTGGATGACCCAGTGCACTTGCTGGTTAGTTGTATCGAAGTTGTTACAAATTATGAATTGAGATTAGAGCACCAAGTTTTTGGAGCCATTACCAGAGATCACAATTTTGTGCACCAAGTTTTTGGCGCCGTTGCCGGGGATTGTTCGAGTTTGGACAACTGACGGTTCATCTTGTTGCTCAGAATAGGTAATTTTCTTTTTGTTTTCTTTTCAAAAAAATTTTTCAAAAATATTTCAAAAATTTTTCCTTTGTTTTCGAAAAAAAAAATTTTAAAATAAAAATGTTTTCAAAAATATATTTTTTCTTCAGAATTTTTAAGAATGAATTCTAGAGTTTCATGAAGCATGTTGAAGCATACTGGCTATAAAACCATGTCTAAATTCTTTTGGGCAGAGGTTTTGGCTTAAAATTGAATGAATTACACTCATATTTTTACTAAAGCTTGGCTGGCTATTAAGACATGCCTGACCCTTTGATTGGAGCTTTAGACTAAAGAGCATAAGATTCCTGGAATTCATATTAAAAGTTTTGGAATCCTTATTTTTCTTTTTCAAAATGATTTTCGAAAAAAATTAAAAGAAAATACAAAAAAATTCATAAAATCATAAAAATCAAAAATATTTTGTGTTTCTTGTTTGAGTCTTGAGTCAAATTTTAAGTTTGGTGTCAATTGCATGCTCATCTTGCATTTTTCAAAAAATTCATGCATTCATGGTGTTCTTCATGATCTTCAAGTTGTTCTTGGTAAGTCTTCTTGTTTTGCATCTTTTCTTATTTTTCATGTGCATTTTTGCATCCATAGAGTCTAAACATGAAAGATTTCTAAGTTTGGTGTCTTGCATGTTTTCTTTGCATAATAAAATCTTCAGAAATAAGTTCTTGATGTTCATCTTGACATTCAAAGTTTTCTTGGTGTTCATCTTGACATTCATTGTGTTCTTGCATTCATCACATACTTTGATCCAATATTTTCATGCATTGCATCATTTTTCTTGTTTTTCTCTCTCATCATAAAAAATTCAAAAATCAAAAAAATATCTTCCCCTTTTTCTCTCATCAAATTCGAAAATTTGAGTTGACTTTTTCAAAAATTTTTAAAATTAAGTTGTTTCTTATGAGTCAAATCAAATTTTCAATTTGAAAATTTTATCTTTTTCAAAATCTTTTTCAAAAATTAAATCTTTTTCACTCTTCTTAGTTATTTTCGAAAATTATAAAAATATTTTTCAAAAATCTTTTTCTTATTTTATATCAAATTTTCGAAAATAACGATAACAATTAATGTTTTGATTCAAAAATTTCAAGTTTGTTACTTACTTGTTAAGAAAGATTCAAACTTTAAGTTCTAGAATCATATCTTGTGATTTCTTGTGAATCAAGTCATTAATTGTGATTTTAAAAATCAAATCTTTTTCAAAACTAATTTCAATCATATCTTTTCAAAAATATCTTCTTATCTTATCTTTTTCAAAATTTGATCTTAAAATATCCCTTCTAACTTCTTATCTTCTTATCTTTTCAAAATTGATTTTCAAATTTGTTTCAACTAACTAACTAACTTTTTGTTTGTTTCTTATATTTTTCAAAACTACCTAACTAACTCCCTCTCTCTCTAATTTTCGAAAATATCTTCCCTCTTTTTCAAAATTTCTTTTTAATTAACTAATTATTTTAATTTTGGATTTTAATTTTCGAAAATTACTAACCTTTTTCAAAAACTATCTTCGAAAATCACTAACTCTTTTTCAAAAATTATTTTCGAAAATTCTCCCCCTCCCATCTTATTATATTTATTTATTTATCTACTAACATCTCCTCATCTCAATTCACTGCTCCTATCCTTACCCTTGTGTTTGGATTCTTCATTCTTCTTCACCCCTATTCCTTTTCTTTTTTTACTAACATTAAGGAACCTCTTTACTGTGACATAGAGGATTCCTCTTCTTTTCTTGTTCTCTTCTCTTTCTTATGAGCAGGAACAAAGAAAAAGGCATTCTTGTTGAAGCTGATCCAGAACCTGAAAGGACTCTGAAGAGAAAACTAAGAGAAGCTAAATTACAACAATCCAGAGACAACCTTATTGAAAATTTTGAACAAGTAAAGGAGATGGCAGCCGAACCCAACAACAATAATGCAAGGAGAATGCTTGGTGACTTTACTGCACCAAATTCCAATTTACATGGAAGAAGCATCTCCATCCCTACCATTGGAGCAAACAATTTTGAGCTGAAACCTCAGCTAGTTTCTCTGATGCAACAGAACTGCAAGTTTCATGGACTTCCATCTGAAGATCCTTTTCAGTTCTTAACTGAATTCTTGCAAATCTGTGATACTGTTAAGACTAATGGAGTAGATCCTGAAGTCTACAGGCTCATGCTTTTCCCTTTTGCTGTAAGAGACAGAGCTAGAGTGTGGTTAGACTCTCAACCTAAAGATAGCCTGAACTCTTGGGATAAGCTGGTCACGACTTTCTTAGCCAAGTTCTTTCCTCCTCAAAAGCTGAGCAAGCTTAGAGTGGATGTTCAAACCTTCAGACAGAAAGAAGGTGAATCCCTCTATGAAGCTTGGGAAAGATACAAGCAGTTGACCAAAAAGTGTCCTTCTGACATGCTTTCAGAATGGACCATCCTGGATATATTCTATGATGGTTTATCTGAGCTATCAAAGATGTCATTGGATACTTCTGCAGGTGGATCCATTCACCTAAAGAAAATGCCTGCAGAAGCTCAAGAACTCATGACATGGTTGCTAATAACCAGTTCATGTACACTTCTGAGAGGAATCCTGTGAATAATGGGATGCCTATGAAGAAGGGAGTTCTTGAAATTGATACTCTGAATGCCATATTGGCTCAGAACAAAATATTGACTCAGCAAGTCAATATGATTTCTCAGAGTCTGAATGGAATGCAAGCTGCATCCAACAGTACTCAAGAGGCATCTTCTGAAGAAGAAGCTTATGATCCTGAGAACCCTGCAATAGCAGAGGTGAATTACTTAGGTGAACCTTATGGAAACACCTATAACTCATCATGGAGAAATCACCCAAATTTCTCATGGAAGGATCAAAAGCCTCAATAAGGCTTTAATAATGGTGGAAGAAATAGGTTTAACAATAGTAAACCTTTTCCATCATCCACTCAGCAACAGATAGAGAATTCTGAGCAGAATCCATCTAGCTTAGCAAACTTAGTCTCTGATCTATCTAAGGCCACTGTGAGTTTCATGAATGAAACAAGGTCTTCCATTAGAAATTTGGAGGCACAAGTGGGCCAGCTGAGTAAGAAGATCACTGAAATCCCTCCCAGTACTCTCCCAAGCAATACAGAAGAAAATCCAAAGAGAGAGTGCAAGGCCATTGATATTACCAAAATGGCTGAACCCAAAGAGGGAGAGGAGGACATGAATCCCAGTGAGGAAGACCTCCTGGGACGTCCAGTGATCAATAAGGAGTTTTCCTCTAAGGAACCAAAGGAATCTGAGGCTCATCTAGAGACCATAGAGATTCCATTGAACCTCCTTATGCCCTTCATGAGCTCTGATGAGTATTCTTCTTCTGAAGAGAATGAAGATGTCACTGAAGAGCAAGCTGCCAAGTTCCTTGGTGCAATCATGAAGCTGAATGCCAAATTATTTGGTATTGAGACTTGGGAAGATGAACCTCCCTTGTTCACCAATGAACTAAGTGATCTGGATCAACTGACATTACCTCAGAAGAAACAGGATCCTGGAAAGTTCATAATACCTTGTACCATAGGCACCATGCTCTTTGAAAAGGCTCTGTGTGACCTTGGTTCAGGGATAAACCTCATGCCCCTCTCTGTAATAGAGAAACTGGGAATTTATGGGGTGCAAGCTGCTAAAATCTCATTAGAAATGGCAGACAATTCAAGAAAACAGGCTTATGGACAAGTAGAGGACGTGTTAGTAAAGGTTGAAGGCCTTTACATCCCTGCTGATTTCATAGTCCTAGACACTAGAAAGGAAGAGGATGAATCCATCATCCTAGGAAGGCCTTTTCTAGCCACAACAAGAGCTGTGATTGATGTGGACAGAGGAGAATTGATCCTTCAATTAAATAAGGACAACCTTGTGTTTACAACTCAAGGATCTCTCTCTGCATCCATGGAGAGGAAGCAGAAAAAGCTTCTCTCAAAGCAGAGTCAACCAAAGCCCCCACAGTCAAACTCTAAGTTTGGTGTTGGGAGGCCACAACCAAACTCTAAGTTTGGTGTCAAACCCCCATATCCAGACTCTAAGTTTGGTGTTGGGAGGTCTCAACAAAGTTCTGCACATCTGTGAGGCTCCATGAGAGCCCACTGTCAAGCTATTGACATTAAAGAAGCGCTTGTTGGGAGGCAACCCAATGTTTATTTATCTAATTTTATTTTTGTGTTTTCTTAGGTTCATGATCATGTGGAAGTCACAAAATAAACGAAAAATTTAGAAACAGAATCAAAAACAGCGGAAGAAAAATCACACCCTGGAGGAAGCACCTGTCTGGCGTTCAACGCTAGAACAGAGCATGGTTCTAGCGCTGAACGCCCAAAATGGGCAGCATCTGGGCGCTGAACGCCAGAATTGCACCCTGGAGAAGAGCTGGCGCTGAACGCCCAGAACAAGCATGGTTCTGGCGTTCAACGCCAGAAATGGGCAGTAAATGGGCGTTGAACGCCCAAAATGGGCACCAACCTGGTGCTGAACGCCCAGAGTTGTGTGCAAGGGCATTTTACATGCCTAATTTGGTGCAAGGTTGTAAATCCTTGAACACCTCAGGATCTGTGGACCCCACAGGATCATCTCAGGATCTGTGAACCCCACAGGATTCCCACCTACCTCCACTCACTCTTTTCTCTCTTCTCAATCATCCTCTATTCCCAATAAACACTCTTCCCCAAAACCCTTCACCTATCACCTCCATCCCTCTTCCCTATTAACCCTTCACCACTCACATCCATCCACTCTTCCCCATAAACCTACCTCATAAACCCCACCTACCTTCGAAAATTCAAAATCAATTTCCCACCCAACCCACCCTAAATGGCCGAACCTAACACCCTCTTCCCCTACTATATATAGCCCTCCATTCTTCTTCATTTTCACACAAAATAACCCCCTCTCCTCCATATTTTCTTCTTCTTCTTCATCTATTCTTTCTTCTCTTGCTCGAGGGCGAGCAAAATTCTAAGTTTGGTGTGGTAAAAGTATAAGCTTTTTGTTTTTCCATTACCATTGATGGCACCTAAGACCGGAGAATTCTCTAGAAAAGGGAAAGAGAAGACAAAAGCTTCCACCTCCGAGTCATGGGAGATGGAAAGGTTCATCTCCAAAGCTCATCAAGACCACTTCTATGATGTTGTGGCCAAGAAGAAGGTGATCCCCGAGGTCCCTTTCAAACTCAAGAAGAATGAGTATCCGGAGATTCGACATGAAATCCAAAGAAGAGGTTGGGAAGTTCTAACAAACCCCATCCAACAACTTGGCATCTTAATGGTTCAAGAGTTCTATGCCAATGCATGGATCACTAAGAACCATGATCAAAGTAAGAACCCGAATCCAAAGAATTATATTACAATGGTTCGGGGGAAATACTTAGATTTTAGTCTGGAAAATGTGAGGTTGGCGTTTAACTTGCCCATGATGCAAGGAGATGAACGCCCCTACACTAGAAGGGTCAACTTTAATCAAAGGTTGGACCAAGTCCTTATGGACATATGTGTGGAAGGAGCTCAATGGAAGATTGACTCCAAAGGCAAGCCGGTTCAACTAAGAAGACTGGACCTCAAGCCTGTGGCTAGAGGATGGTTGGAGTTCATCCAACGCTCCATCATCCCCACTAGCAACCGATCTGAAGTTACTGTGGATCGGGCCATCATGATCCATATCATCATGATTGGAGAGGAAGTAGAAGTTCATGAAGTCATCTCCCTTGAACTCTACAAAATAGCCGAAAAGCCCTCTCCTGGGGCAAGGCTAGCTTTTCCTCATCTTATTTGCCATCTATGTTACTCAGCTGGAGCTTTCATAGAAGGAGACATTCACATTGAGGAAGAGAAGCCCATCACTAAGAAAAAGATGGAGCAAGCAAGAGAGCCCATTCATGGAGCTCAAGAGGCGTATGAAGCTCATCATCATGAGATCCCGGAGATGCCTCAAATGCATTTTCCTCCACAAAACTATTGGGAGCAAATCAACACCTCCCTAGGAGAATTAAGTTCCAACATGGGACAACTAAGGGTGGAACATCAAGAGCACTCCATCATCCTTCATGAAATTAGAGAAGATCAAAAAGCAATAAGGGAGGAGCAACAAAGACAAGGAAGAGACATAGAAGAACTCAAGGACATCATTGGTTCCTCAAGAAGGAAACGCCACCATCACTAAGGTGGACTCATTCCTTGTTCTTATTCTCTGTTTTCGTTTTCTCTGTGTTAAGTGCTTATCCATGTTTGTGTCTTCATTACATGATCATTAGTATTTAGTAACTATGTCTTAAAGTTATAAATGTCCTATGAATCCATCACCTCTCTTAAATGAAAAATGTTTTAATTCAAAAGAACAAGAAGTACATGAGTTTCAAATTTATCCTTGAACTTAGTTTAATTATATTGATGTGGTGACAATGCTTCTTATTTTCTGAATGAATGCTTGAACAGTGCATATATCTTTTGAAGTTGTTGTTTATGAATGTTAAATATGTTGGCTCTTGAAAGAATGATGACAAGGAGACATGTTATTTGATAATCTGAAAAAATCATAAAAATGATTCTTGAAGCAAGAAAAAGCAGCAAAGAACAAAGCTTGCAGAAAAAAAAATAGGCGAAAAAAAAATATAGAAAGAAAAAGAAAAAGCAAGCAGAAAAAGCCAAAAGCTCTTAAAACCAAGAGGCAAGAGCAAAAAGCCAATAACCCTTAAAACCAAAAGGCAAGGGCAAATAAAAAGGATCCCAAGGCTTTGAGCATCAGTGGATAGGAGGGCCCAAAGGAATAAAATCCTGGTCTAAGCGGCTAAACCAAGCTGTCCCTAACCATGTGCTTGTGGCGTGTAGGTGTCAAGTGAAAACTTGAGACTGAGTGGTTAAAGTCAAGGTCCAAAGCAAAAAAAAGAGAGTGTGCTTAAGAACCCTGGACACCTCTAATTGGGGACTTTAGCAAAGCTAAGTCACAATCTGAAAAGGTTCACCCAATTATGTGTCTGTGGCATTTATGTATCCGGTGGTAATACTGGAAAACAAAGTGCTTAGGGCCACGGCCAAGACTCATAAAGAAGCTGTGTTCAAGAATCATCATACTGAACTAGGAGAATCAATAACACTATCTGAACTCTGAGTTCCTATAGAAGCCAATCATTCTGAACTTCAATGGATAAAGTGAGATGCCAAAACTATTCAAGAGGCAAAAAAGCTACAAGTCCCACTCATCTAATTGGAGCTATGTTTCATTGATAGTTTGGAATTTATAGTATATTCTCTTCTTTTTATCCTATTTGATTTTCAGTTGCTTGGGGACAAGCAACAATTTAAGTTTGGTGTTGTGATGAGCGGATAATTTATACGCTTTTTGGCATTGTTTTTAGTATGTTTTTAGTAGAATCTAGTTACTTTTAGGGATGTTTTCATTAGTTTTTATGTTAAATTCACATTTCTGGACTTTACTATGAGTTTGTATATTTTTCTGTGATTTTAGGTATTTTCTGGCTGAAATTGAGGGACTTGAGCAAAAATCAGATTCAGAGGTTGAAGAAGGACTGCTGATGCTGTTGGATTCTGACCTCCCTGCACTCAAAATGGATTTTCTGGAGCTAAAGAACTCAAAATGGCGTGCTTCCGATTGCGTTGGAAAGTAGACATCTAGGGCTTTCCAGCAATATATAATAGTCCATACTTTGCCCAGGTTTTGATGACATAAACTGCCGTTCAACGCCAGCTCTCTGCCGAATTCTGGCGTCCAGCGCCAGAAACAAGTTGCAAAGTGGAGTTCAACGCCCAAAATGGCACAAAAGGTGGTGTTCAACTCCAAGAATGACCTTTCCACGTGTAGAATTCAAGCTCAGCTCAAGCACACACCAAGTAGGCCCCGGAAGTGGATTTATGCATCATTTACTTACTTCTGTAAACCCTAGTAGCTAGTTTATTATAAATAGGACTTTTTACTACTGTATTAGACATCTTTGGGTCATCTTTGAACATCTTTGGACGCGTGGTTCTTAAATCATGGGGGCTGGCCATTCGGCCATGCCTGGACCTTTCACTTATGTATTTTCAACGGTAGAGTTTCTACACTCCATAGACTAAGGTGTGGAGCTCTGCTGTTCCTCAAAGATTAATGCAAAGTACTACTATTTTTCTATTCAATTCAACTTGTTCCGCTTCTAAGATATTCATTTGCACTTCAACCTGAATGTGATGAACGTGACAATCATCATCATTCCTTATGAATGCGTGCCTGACAACCACTTCCGTTCTACCTTAGATTGAATGAGTATCTCTTAGATCTCTTAATCAGAATCTTCGTGGTGTAAGCTAGATTGATGGCGGCATTCATAAGAATCTGGAAAGTCTAAACCTTGTCTGTGGTATTCCGAGTAGGATTCCGGGATTGAATGACTGTGACGAACTTCAAACTCGCGAGTGCTGGGCGTAGTGACAGACGCAAAAGGAGGGTGAATTTTATTCCAGCATGATCGGGAACCTCAGATGATTAGCCGTGCTGTGACAGAGCATTTGGACCATTTTCACAAGAGGAGGGGATGTAACCATTGACAACGGTGATGCCCTTGCATAAAGCCAGCCATGGAAAGGAGTAAGACTGATTGGATGAAGACAGCAGGAAAGCAGAGATTCAGAGGACCGGAAGCATCTCTACACGCTTATCTGAAATTCTCACCAATGAATTACATAAGTGTTTCTATCCTTAGTTTATTATTTATTTTCGAAAACTCCATAACTATTTTATATCTGCCTGACTGAGATTTACAAGGTGACCATAGCTTGCTTCATACCAACAATCTCCGTGGGATCGACCCTTACTCACGTAAGGTTTATTACTTAGACGACCCAGTGCACTTGCTGGTTAGTTGTATCGAAGTTGTGACAAATTATGAATTGAGATTAGAGCACCAAGTTTTTGGAGCCATTACCAGAGATCACAATTTCGTGCACCAATACTCTACAACTCTAGATTCCCATGGAGGTTTAGCATCTCCTAAGTCTTCAACCACTTCTTCCTCTTCAACAATTATGGCTTCCCCTAATTGTTCTAATACAAAGTCACATTCCTCATTCTCCACCGGAGTTTCTAATCTCTCCTTCATGCTATGCTCTTTGATTGATTCTCCACATGTGGCCATGGGAGTACTTTGAGTGTCCAAGCGTTGCGAGGCTAGAGTGTTTACTACCTCGGTCAAGGCAGCCGCGAATTCTAATATCGTCCTTTGCATCTCTCTTTGCCCTTGAAGTAGTAAAGTGAGAGAATCATCTATTAGGGCTTGGGGTGGATAGGAGGGTTTATTGGGTGGGAGAAATGGCTCATAATAGGAAGGTGGTTTATCTTGATAAGGATATGGAGATGGTGTATATTGAGGTGGTTGTTCTTAGGAGTAATTGTGTTAGAATTGGAGAGGTTCTATGTATGGTTCAGATGGTTCATATGGTGGTTGGTTTGGTGGATATAGATTAGGGTCATATGAAAATGTTTGGTGGTGTGGGGCTTGTGAGTATGGTTGAGGGCTATGTTGAGGAGGAGATTCATAGGCATATGGTGGTGGTTGATGATAATCATATAGAGGTGCACCATAACCATTGGATTGGCATGCATCTTGGAATGACTATTGCTCATAGTACATTGGTGGAGGTTGTTGCCACGGAGGTTGATCAAATGCTTGAGGCTCCTCCCACCTTTGATTGTCCCATCCTTGATGCAAGCCTTCATTGTAGTTCTTATTTCCTACAACATAGTTGTAACCACACTCATAGCCAAAGTGGTGAGAATTCATAATAGAATAAAAACCAACAAGAAATAAGCAAACAAAGTCGTAAAACTAACAAATACTAACAAAGAAGTAAAAGGCAAACATATTCGCAACATATACAATAACCAATAATGAGGCACACATTTGTAATTCTCCGACAACGGCGCCAAAAACTTGACAGAAGAAAAATGTCGGTAAAGAATTTCTCAATAAAATCGCATTGCAAGTATAGATCTAAACCGACAATTTATCCTTGGTCAACGTTTAATTTGTTTGTCATTTAAGCAAACCCAATAAAATTAACCGAAGGTAAATGTAAATTGCCTTCACTTAGTTAACATCTAACCAATAAAGGAAAGTCAAGTGCATACAATCAACTTGAGTTCACAAGTCCTAGTCAACTCATAGTGAGAGACTAGATTTAGTGAAGTTCAAGCTAACCGACAATCTTCAATTACCAATCAACAAGAGACTTTGACAATTCAAGAGTCTCCAAATCATCAACCAAAGCCAAGAACACAAAAATCTATTTTAAAATTCGATCAAAAATTTTATCAAACACTTGGAAGGCACAAAATAAAAACATGAAAAACTAACAAGAAATAGTAAAATCCAAGACTAACAATTGCAAGAAAATAATAACACAAATTAAAGAAAGCATTAATAACATGAAAATATAAATTGTATTAATAAAGATCAAGAGTAGCAAGAGTGCATAACATAAAGGCAACACAGTGAAGGAAATAACAAGTAGAATTAAAAGACAAAGGTGCAGGAATAATAGGTTGCAAGGAAATGTAAATGAAACAAGAATTAAATCTAAATCTAAGAAGAAATTGAAAGAAGAAACCCTAAAACCTAGAGAGAGGAGAGAGCATCTCTCTCTAGAATTCTACATCTAAAACCTAAAGTGTTTAAAAGTGAATGAATAATTCGAATGATTCCTTCCAACTCCACTATGCAGCCTCTTGTCTTCATTTTTGGGCCTGAAATTGGGTCAAAAGCAGCCCAGAAATCGCCCCCAGCGAATTCCCTTTACTAAGGCACGTGACACTCGCCACGCATACGCTTCAATCACGCGTACGCATCGTCTGAACTCTGCACTGGCCACGCGTAGGCGTCAGCCACGCATGCGCGTCATTTGGACTATGGCCTGGTCACGCGTACACGTCATCCATGCATACGCGTCGAGACCAGCTTCTCAAATCTCCAAATTCTTGTGTTCCTTCCACTTTTGCATGCTTCCTTTCCATCCTCTAAGCCATTCCTTCCCTATAAACTCTGAAAACACTTAACACACATATCACGGCATCGATGGTAATAAGAGAGGATTAAAAATTAGCCATTTTAAGGCTTAAGAAGCATGTTTTCAATCATAGCACAAAATTAGGAAGGAAACTTAAAAACATGCAATTTACATGAATAAGTGGGAGAATAATTGACAAAATCCACTCAATTCAATCCAAAATATACCATAAAATAGTGGTTTATCAGCGCCAAATGCCCAGGTCCACGTTTAGCGTCGGCTTGGCAGGTTCCAATTCTTCTCTTTTCTTGCGCATGAACTCCACCAAACCGATCCAAACTTCACCTGAAATAATTAAAATACTAAAGCAACTCAAAGTAGTATCCAAAGAGGCTTCAAACACTAAAAATTAATTAAAACTTAATAAATTTATATGTAAAATAATAAAAAATAAAGAAAAGATGCTCACATATTAGGTATTACTTGGTACTACCCGATACACTTGCCGGTTAGTTTGTGGTTTTAGAAATCCGTACCAGATGCAAAAAAGGAAGCGTACTTCAAGCAGCAAGAAAACTCGAATGTTCCTCTTCAAGACGCCAAAAAATCTTCAAACGAATCAAGACAGAGAAATCTTAAAACCAAAAAAATGGTTACAAAGCAAGAACAAAGGAGTATTTCATAGGAATGGTAAAATGAAAAGTGTTTTAGAAATGGAAAGGAGGGAAGAAGGAAGGAAAGAGGCTTTTATAAGAGAGAAGGGGCAAAAGGGACATTTTGCACCTCTCTTTAAAGTCAAACGCGGATTCTCAGAAAATTGCCGTGCAACGTTCATTAAAGAGGCAACGTTTAAAATTTTGAAATGCGTCAAGTACCCGACCTCCTAAAGGAGGCATACCCCGACGATGGAAACTGAAGCCACGAATGCTTGGGTTTGACCTCATGAAAGCTCAGACTCAAGCAGGGTCACTGTTCATACTCTGCCCAAAAATAAAGCTAGACCCAATAAAGATAAAAGACCCATCCAAGAAGATGGCCTATCCTAGCTTACCCGACCTTTTAAAAGATCGGGCACGACAAAACCGGTTCAGCTTTACTTTTCCAAATGAGTAACTGCATCCATGAATCTATCCTATTATCTCTATCTCCACTAAAAGATAGATCCTAACAAACTCCCATGATAAAAGAGAGCGGTTATCCACCAACAAAAATGGAACTACTCCAAAAGATGGTTATCGACTCTACTATAAATACACTGACACCCCACAGGTATATTTATGTTCTAATCTACTAAAACCTGCCTAAATCTCTTGCTAACTTAAGCATCAGAGTCTCTTGCAAGTACCACGCCCACCACCTCATAGGAAACTCGGATGATGGCACCTTGACTCCAAACAAGTCGGACGCTGCCTAAGAAGGATCATGGACCTCACGTCTAGGCTCAAATCAACGTTTCAAGTAACCCTCAGAACAAAACTCAATAAACTCAAAGTATCAATAATATTATTAGTTTATTAATAATACATATTGACATTGTTATAAGATTACAGATCGATAGAGATTTATCAATATAAGAATAATGTGAATTTATTGAAATTTTACGTATATTAAAATTCAATTAAATTTACATATATTTCACTCAAAATCAATTAAAATTTTACGTAAATTTTGGGTAAAATATATGTAAATTTAATGAAATTTTAATATACTTAAAATTTTATTTAATCTACATTATTCTTATATTGATAAATCTTTACCGATCTGTAACCTTATGACAATATGTATTATTAACAGATTAATAATATTATTGATGCTTTGAGTTTGTTGAGTTTATAAATGGTCTCCATAATATATATAATGTTTTATTTCATTTAGTGTTAGTAGCCTACTCAATATATTTTGGTGCAAAAATATCAAATAGAATTATTAATTTAGTTTAAAGAGATAAAAAATTAAATTTGTTATTACTCAGAAAAAATTTACTATATATCAAATAATGTGTTCATTAGTTTTCACTATATTGTGAAATTTATCTAGATCATAATACTAATAGTATATCATAGGATTATTATTATTATTATTATTATTATTATTATTATTATTATTATTATTATTATTATTATTAACCGTATTTTAATATCTATTATTTATATATTTAAAAATTATATTTGAGAATTATTTATTTAATTTCATAGTAAATGATATTTTTAAATTTGAATAATTTATTAATTAGTTTGTACTTATTATACCATAAATTCAATAATTTATTGAAAAATGTTAATATAATGAATAAAAAATATTTTTAAAAAAATATTATTTAAAGAATAAGGACAAACAAACTCTTAACTAATTTAAATTTAGAGACAATTAAGCTCTTGTCCTGAACTTAGAGTTAAACTCTAAAGTGGTCCCTGAGATTCACGATTTGCACCAATTTAGTCCCTGACTTACCAATTGCACCGTTTATGTCCCCGACTTTGTTAAAATTGCACCAGGGTCGTCCCTCCCCACATCTCCGGGCAAATTAACTGCCGTCGGCAGTGATATGGCGCTGAGATGCCACACTGGTGTTGATAACGACTAGTTGAGGTGGCAATTGAAACTGTCTGACCCAATGTGGTCCCTGTACCTAGTTTTAACCCTAATTTCTACCATGACATTGACGTGGCGAAAATTGAAGAGTTAAGAAATTGTTATAAGAGATACGTTGCAAGTACAGTTCTTAATCAACCGAAAATCCGCTTATCAATTTAGAAAGGGTTGTCACAAAATTAAAATTAAAATACTGGGAGTATGAATCCCAGGTCGTCTCCCAACGAGTTACAAGAAGATGTACTATTTTATTAATCAGATATTTTCTAAAAATGGTTTGAGTTGATAAACAGGAAATTAAATCAGAGAATTTATGTAATTTAAATAAAAAGCTTGACTGGGAGTAGATTAGTTGGAAGCCCTATCCTTGATGGAGTTCTCTCAAGATAAAAGTGATAATTAAAGGTTGCCTGCTCAGTTATCCTTTACCAGGTAAAGGAAAGTTAAGCAAGTTGGAAGTCAATTTCTATTCACAAGTTCTAATCCTCTCCCATGGGAAGGACAAGTGTCAGTGATTAGAGGGCGACCTAACGCGAAACCCAACTATAATTTTACTCTTGAGCATCCAACTCAAGGTCTTCCTGTCAATCAACTCCCAATCAAGTTATGGAACTACTCACTCATTATGATTGTAAAATCCACGAAATAAGAAAGGGAAATATTGAAAGACATGATAAATAATAATCAAAAAGATCAATTAAAAATAAAAATAGTTCTTGTATAAATAAATTCTAGAAATAATCCAAGAGTAACTCTGAGTAAATAAAGGACATGGAAGAGTAAGTGACAGGTAAGGAAACAAACTAGAATGACGAAATCTTGACGGAGGTAATAACTCTTCTCAATATTCCAGTCCAAAAAAGCAATAAAATCAAAATCCTAAGAACTATAAATGTGTAGAGAGAAAACCTAGAGGAGGAGTAAAATCAGATCTAAAACTAAAATTATGCGGAATGAATGTTGTGTTCTGGTCTCTGCATGTTCCCTGGCTCTAATCTGCTTTTCTGGGCCGAAAACTGGGTCAAAACAGGGCCCAAAATCGCCCCCAGCGAATTCTGCAGATTCTGCAGTTCGCGCACGTCACGCGATCGCGTCATCCAGGCATTCGCGTTATCCAGCGTTTTGCCTTGCCACGCGTGCGCGTCGTCCACGCCTTCGCGTCACTTGTGCGGTTTCCAATCCGCGCGGTCGCGTGAGCCATGCGTCCGCGTCACTTCTCGCTGGTCATCTCCTCAATTTCTTGTGTTCCTCCCATTTTTGCAAGCTTCCTTTCTAATCTCCAAGTCATTCATGCCCTATAAAGCCTGAAACACTTAACACACAGATCACGGCATCGAATGGAATAAAGGAGAATTAAAATACAAAATTAAAAGTCTCTAGGAAGCAAGTTTTCAACCATGAAGTATTTTTAGGAAGGAATTATAAATGCATGCTAATCATATGAATAAGTGGGTAAATATTTGATAAAACCGCACAAGTAAGCACAATATAAACCATAAAATAGTGGTTTATCAGACATCGTTATCCCTCTTCATCTTCTTCTCTCTTCCCAGCAACGTTCTTCTCTTGGTTCATTGTTGTTACTCGTTGAACTGAAACGAAAACCATGATTGGGTGTGCGAGCCAGGGTCAAGGAAGCTCTACACAATCGACGACGAGAACGCAGAGTCAAACTAGACCGTCGCAGGTGCCAGAGCACTGTGGATACGGCTGCCGGCCCGTGCTTCGTTGGTTGGAACAAATACCAACCCAGATAAGCCCTTCTTCGGTTGTCCGAATTACAATGTGAGCTTTTGGTATGAAAAATTGTTTAGTGCATTTCTATTCTTTACTTCTTATCATATCTCATATTCAGACTAGGGGCAAAACATGGTGTGCATTTTTTCTCTGGGCTGATGATGTAGAAGAAGAAGAGGAACAAGAAGGAAGAGTGGATGCAACTGCAATTGACAATGAGCAAGTGAGAGTCAATTTAGCCTGGAGAATTGAAAAATTAGAAACTGAAGTGAGGACCCAAAAATGTATGATACAATTCTTAGGCATAGTGGTATTTTTCAGTGTAGTTTTTGTATTGGTTATGACTTTGAAGTTCTGACAATGTTGTATGTAATGCATTCATGGATGAATGAAAGTAAGAGTTGGTTTTTTATCTTTAGTTATATGCCCTGTTTTTGATAGACTAGTTATCATAAAGAGAAATAATTACAGATCAGCTGACATCATAATAGCATAATGTATAATGCATAATTACAAATGTATCAAAGATAAACATATTTGAGTAGCAAACATTAACATGTTTGAGTTGCAAACACTAAAGGAACAAAAGAAGTGCCACAACTTAGTTATCAATGCTGGCAATATAAAAGTTTTGAGAATTGTCTTAAACAAAGCAACTATCTATTAACTGACTTTAACAAAACAACGAAGTACTATCCTAAACATTCCAATGTCAAAGTTATGAATTGTTTTTTTTATTGGTGCTTTGAAACCGGGAGTTGGAACAAACTTCATAAAATTGGCCAATCTGAAAGATGTTGCCACACTGGCTCCTTGCATTGGATCCACACCAATGGATTGAGGTGGTGGTGAGCTCCTCCTTTTGGTGGACAACTTCTGTGGCCTTGATGGTGCAGGTGCAGCAGATTCTGCTATGTCCTACAGCAGAAAAATAGTTCAACACATGAGGCCAGATAACAAAAAAATTATATTTTGTTATGTTGTGACGTCGAGAAGTGTATTACCTGTGATCCTTCGTAGTTTGGTTGTGATATGTCAATCTCCACAACAGGAGATTTATCAACTGGTGCAACAGCAGTATAAGGTTGAGGGCCAGCCTCAGAAGCAGAAGTAGCAGCAGCCTTTGCAGCTGCAACAGCAGCAGCTACTTCATCCAGCCTCTTCTTTGAGCGCCCTCTCTTAGTATGTCTTTTTACCCCCCCACAATACCTACATGTGAATGGCTTCAAATGCCTTTTCAAACTTCCACTTGGTTTGGCTTTCTTATTATCATTGTTGCCCTCATCAACATCTTTTCTCCTTTTCTTTGTCAGAGCTCCAGGCCTCCTCCTAATGTTAGGGCCTGTGATTGAGTGTACATGGATTTCTCTCACAATGATTGGCCAGGAAGAGGGTTAATGTGATGGACATAAGTCTTGTTGTATGCCTCTATAGTACACAGTTGGTGACAAAAGTCTTCCGGCCTCTTATTTACCCTTGCAAGGGTAGCACAGGCATGAACACATGAAATGCCTACAGTTAGTAACACAAATGCAGAGTAAGACAATTATAGTCATCAAAGTACACAAATATATAATTAAGTTAAAGAGATTGATAAAGGTCACCGGTCAACATCCAGAATTGGCAGGTGCATAGTCTTTTCCCAAGATCTACCACCATGTTTGTTGGATGGCCATGAACCTCAAAATTTTTCATAGTCTTCATCACCGGTCCAGATAGGCATCCAGTTCTTTGATTCTTTTCTGATTTTATCTAGGCGACTTTGAATCAGCATCATCAGACTCTGCACCTAGGTCTAGTGCTTCATACACATCAACAATCCCTGGAGTTCCCACAAACCCCAAGTCCACCTCTCCATCCGATACATCTTCAACCAATGCATCATCTGGTTGCATTATGTTCTCTTTTGTCTTAGCAGCAGCATATGCACCTCTCTTGATGTCCTTTAGTTTCTTATTTCTTGGTTTGGACATACTTGCATTGTCTTCACTACTAGAGCTGTCTTCTTGGATTGGCTTAAAGGAACTATCATCATCACTAGAGTCATCATTTACAGTTAAGTCAACATAAAGAGCTCCCTTGCCCTTATTAGCAAACCTTCTATGTGTTCTAGCAACCTGAGATCTTGTAATTCTTCTAGGTAAGAACTGGAATTTGGACTTCATTTTTTATTTGCCTTTGCCTTTTGCTGTGGAGCCAGCCTTGGTAGTCTCTCTCAGCTTGGTTTTCAGGCTTGGGTTGGGCTTTGGAATGGGCTTTTCAGTGAATTTGGGTTTGGAGATGGATGTTGGATTGGGCTTTGACTTAGGCTTGGGCTTTGGATTAGAATTGAACTTCAGAATGGGTTTCTCATGAGCCCTAGCAGGCATTGAATTAGGGGTTGTGTTATCATCAATGGGGTTTGGGATAGTGACAGGGTTGGTTTCAAGGGGTTGGAATAGGATTGTTTATGGGGCTTGGGTTTGTATTTGGGATAGGATTCGATTCTGTAGTTGGGTTTGACGTGTTACCATCATCTTTGGGACCCTCACTTGTGTTCTTCTTGCTCACCAAGTCTCCCTCACAAGTATCATCAAGCCATACTACAACTTCCTTCCCTGCAATCACCTCTCGTGTGGACACCCCATGCTCAAAATACACATCAACAACTCCATCATTATTCTGTGTAGCAAAACATATCTCTCTTAATTCACCATCACATGTAAGAGCCCTCAGTCCACCGTCTAAGCTCCTCCCCGGAGGCAGCCACCAACACTGAAGTATGTTGTCATACTCAAGTTCCTTGTAATAGTTCCTTACAAAGAACACATCCAATGTGTCCTCATCTAAATTTTCTAAGCAATTTCTGTTATCTGGTGAGTACACTAGTATTCTATCATCATTTTTTTTAAATGTTTCCCATGATGAAACATGATATCCATCAAAGTCTCCATCTACATTATGCAAAAAATCAAATTGAGGAATCAAACAATTAGATTTACACATGCAAAAACAAAACTTGACATTCAACCACTAATAAAACACCAGAAACACCCATCAACCAACCCAACTAAGATTGCATTCAAAACAAAGCATGGAAAAATTTTCTACACTACCCACATAAACCCTAACAGATAATGAAAAACTTTAAACTTTCATCAACCAAAATCAAATTCTCAACAAACATAGACATTGATGCATATCTTTTTGTTGAAAAGCATTTTTTTTTGCGAGTTCAGACGTACCTTAGTGTGCTCGCGATGAACTCCTTCTCCTTTCCTCAGCAACAACGATCGTACAACACTATCACAATGGCAGCGAACTCCACGGAGGCAAACGTTTTCAACCTTCAAACCCTATACAGTAGCCAGAACTCAGGAATTCATGGTGCGTTGTTTTGATTTTCAGAAGACGAAGAGGAAGATGAAATGATCACAGACCTTGGGTTATTTGGGTTTTGTTTCTAAACTTATAAAAAATGACGCCGTTCCATGTCATGGACCACTTTGGGGTTTAACTCCCTGAACTTAATATGTCAGCATTTTTTGTTCAGAGTTGATGGAAAAACACTCATAAGAACCGCGTTGTGTCACGAAAGTAGAGGATAAGGATCAAAGTTGATCGTTTTTATCTTGAGGAGTCGTGTTATCATTCTAAAAAATGGACAAGAACCGAATTAATAGTTCACTCTATTTTTAATTAATCGAGAACTTATTTATCTTGAAAATAAAAAATCAATAACCTATTTATCATTTAATCTAAAAAAAATTAGCCTAATGATGGATGTGGGTGTTATTTATTAGTTCCATTAGAATATAAATTTGGATTTGGATTTACATAGTTAAAAATTTAAAATTAAAATTCATTTTAAGTGTTAAAAGATAAAATTAAATTAAATTAAATGTCAATAATATTTTTAAAATTTTTACAAAATTTTAGAAAAAAAAATAATTTACTAAAAAAAAAATAAAGAGTAATTACCCAAATCAGTCCCTAAGGATTTTAGAATTGGACATTCTAGTCCCCCAAGGAAAATTAACACACAGATCAATCCCCAAGGTTTTATTCTGGTAGATAAATCAGTCCCAGTTCATTTTTTGGCAAAGTAATTACCCAGATCAGTCCCCAAAGATTTTAAAAACGGACATTTTAGTCCCCAAGAAAAACTAATGTACAAATCAATCTCCAACATTTTTCTCTGTTAGACATAATAGTCCTACGTCTAAAAATAAAATAAAATAAAATAATTATTATCATTAATTGCACAATAATGTTGTAATATATTTTTCGTATTTTTTGGACAAAAATAATAATAAATGTATTCATTAAATTCTTATATATATATATATATATATATATATATATATATATAGTCATTCAATAATAATAATAATAATAATAATAATAAATTTATTAGAAATTATTTTACAAGAAATTTAAGGTTAAAATCATTTGATATTTTTGTATTTAATATAATTAAAAGATGTCCTATGTAAAAAAAAATATATGTTTGTATTAAAAAATATGTATTAAAAGAAAATATTTTAATTTGGATATATATTAAATACATATTTTTTTAATACAAACATATTTTTTTAAAATAGTACATCTTTTGATTATATTAAATACAAAAATATCAAATGATTTTAACCTTGAATTTCTTGTAAAATAATCTCTAATAATTTTATTATTATTATTATTATTATTATTATTATTATTATTATTATTATTATTATTATTATTATTATTATTATTATTATTATTATTATTATTATTATTATTATTACATAATAATATTGTACCATAATTTTTTGTATTTTTTAGATAAAAATAATGATAAATTTATTCATTCTTTTATATATATATATATGTGTGTGTGTATATAGTCACTCAATAATAATAATAATAATAATAATAATAATAATAATAATAATAATAATAATAAATAAATAAATAAATAAATAAATAAATAAATAAATAAATAAAATTATTAGAGATTATTTTACAAGAAATTCAAGATTAAAACCATTTGATATTTTTGTATTTAATATAATCAAAAGATGTACTATTTTAAAAAATATGTTTATATTAAAAAAAATGTATTTAATATAAATCTAAATTAAAATATTTTCTTTTAATACATATTTTTTAATACAAACATATTTTTTTTACATAGCACATCTTTTAATTATATTAAATACAAAAATATCAAATGGTTTTAACCTTAAATTTTTTGTAGAATAATCTCTAATAATTTTAATTATTATTATTAATGTTATTATTATTATTATTGAGTGAATATATATATATATATATATATATATATATATATATATATATATATATAAATAAGAATCTAATGAATAAATTTATTATTATTTTTGTCTAAAAAATGTAAAAAATATAGTATAGTATTATTGTACAATTAATAATAATAATAATAATTTTATTTTATTTTATTTTTGGACGGAGAACTGTTATGTCTAATAGAGAGAAACGTTAGGATTGATTTGTACATTAATTTTTCTTGGGGACTAAAATGTCCATTTTTAAAATTTTTGGGGACTGATCTAAGTAATTATTAAAAATTGATCTGTATATTAAGTTTTCTTGAAGAGTAAAATGTTCGATTTTTAAAATCTTAGGACGGATTTGGGTAGTTACCCAAAAATAAAAAGAGAAAAGGTGCATACCAAATGCCCAAGCGTGTGTGCCGTAGAAATCAGGCTTTGGTTTTGGGTTTACAATTTACAAAATTCTATTCTCGTGGCAGCTCAGCTTGCACCATCCATAATCATTTTCATTATCATCATCGGCTACTATTTCAGGTTTGATTTACCATTCATTCTATTTCCCTTTTAGTTACTGCTACCCATTAGTTTACTTTCCAGCATAGATCATCCCCCTTTTCCGTTTGATGATCAAAGCTTTGGAGGTGTTTGTAGCTATGAAATTCTTTCATTAGAAGTCTTTTTTGATTTGCATGCTTTAATTTTGAAGAGCGAACCCTTCATTCATCAGTGATGGACACAACAACAACGACTAACTGGAGGGATCAACTGCAGCCTGAAACCCGCCAAATCATTCTCAACAATATGTGAGCTTTAGGGTTTGTTTTCTTTTCTATGTTGCAATGCTTTTTTGTGTCTTCTCTTCAATTCATGCTGCTATCCTTCAATTTCACAGAATGGGCAAGTTAAAGTTCTGTCATCTTCCTGGGGATGTTGATGAAGACCTTGAACTTCAAAAAATTGCTCATAGTATTGAGCAGAAAAGTTATGGTGGTGCTACAACCCCGGTAGGCTCATAATTTGGTTGCCCCTTTTTATTCACCCTTTATCTTTTACTCTAATTTCTTTTGTTCTGCTTAACTTCAGGCTGATTATTTTGAGAAAATAGCTTCCAAGATTCTTTTGTTGGAGAGTAAGTTTCAGAACATTGCTTTCTACTTCTATGTCGAGTTCAATTACGGGTAATACTATGGAGAATAGTGAAGTTGGGTGAAGAGCGAAGACTGTTCCTTTTATTATAGGAAAAAATATTGAAAAATAAAGATATTATGTGCATGTAGTCAGTCATGCACATTTCCTAAAAATTTTAAGTATAATCTTAGCCCTTCATCCTATTTCAGTCTTCACGAAAGAAATTCTCTTCAGTTACTAGGCACTAGCACTAGCCCATATCAGTTTTTGGGAGGATTCTCCATCTTCAATTTTTATTGTTTTATTCTATTTCATAACGTATCGTGTAAATGCTGCATACCCGTTTTGACCATCATCATCTTTTGCACAAAGATTTGACTGGTATGCTAAATTTTGTTCGTTTGTGCATAGATTAATTTACAAAATAGTGAGTCTTTACTTCATGTCCATGGCAAATACATGAGTCTGTTGATTATCTGGATACTGTTTCGTTCACATGGTTCTAGTGGTTTAAATCCCCCCCCCCCCCCCCCCCCCGGCCCTCCCATCCCTCCTCCCTTACAGTTTGGAATGATTTACATGTATAATTTGTACCTCAGATATTGTAAATTTACTTATACCATGAACTGGAATCTATTCATGTTGGTCATCCCTTTACAGAAGCAAGAGAAAGAGAATGGAGATATCAGCTTCGCCCTGATTGCCGACAAAGAATTGTCAACAAAATGTAAATTTCATCTTATGTTGTATCCAGTAATCCAATTGCTTTTGTTTTGCCTGCATTTGCACTTCAAAAGAAAAAGTAGTCATAAATCATATTTCCATGAGGTTTGTTATGTGGAACTACTTGATCACAAAGCATGCACTTTAGTTGAGGAAGTGAAGAAGTTATAAAGCACTATAGATTATAATCAACCAGCTGATAAACAATAAGGAAGACAAATATTTGCTAAAATATACAATATTTCCTTAACTTTGGATTGTTTTGCTGAAGGTTTGCTTCTGCAATCCTGTAGATATTGCATGAAATAAGCAGCTACTTTAGGATAAGATTATGCATTCGGCTTCTATTTGGTCTAAAGCACTTGATCTTTTAAAAGAGATGTCCATTATTCCTTTAAGAGAAATGCTAGGGGGCCATAAAAATTTATTGTTTTTGGCCATCACTTAGTCATCAATTCAATTCCTTCAGTCTGGTTTCTTTAGTCTAGTAATCTAACAACATATTTTATCCCATACTTTTAAACATTGATGGCTAAGTGATGGCCAAAAATAACAAATTTTGATGGTCCTCTAGCATTCCTCTTTCTTTAATGGTTATGGTTTGGGTGGCTTTGTTACATCAATTTATTCTGTTCCTTATATGCGTTTTCTTTTATTTAACTTTTAGGAGGATTTATTATCCTCTGTTCCCTTTGTATTTTTCTTCCCTTTGCCTGAATAGATGTCTTCTAGTGAAAACTGTAACACTGATAAACTATATAAAATTCTAGTTTGATAGATCACAAAGTATTGTTAAATCTTCATTCTCGTTTGAGTTTTGACATACCAATATTCTATATTTTTGTAACCTATACTGACCGTTGAGGGTAACAATCTTACCAATTCATTCATAATCTCTATATGAGCTTTAGCAAGCTAGTGCTGCTCCTAGTCTATAGTGGATGACGAGCATGTTTCATTGATTTTTTGACAATCATGTTCTCTCCTTTGTGGATCTTAAAGTATAAGTCACTTTGATCTAACTCTGAAGCTACTCTGGTTTTCTTTCAGAACGGAAACATTAAGAAGACATCTTCCTGTTAGTGGCCCGGAGGGATCACAAGAACTTTGGAGGATTGCCCGAAGGTTTGAGGAGAAGATTTTTATAGCTGCAACCAGCCAGGTATATACTTACAAGTATCAGTGGCCTCATAAGTTGCCTGTTTTTGTTTATCGTTACCTATGCAAACACAGATATTGATGATGGAAGATTGATTGGCTGTGGTATCGCCTTATTTCAGAGTGATTACCTTAGAAAAATATCTTTAAAGATGCTTACAATGGAGACTACATCCCAGGGACGCCATGGACAACTATCAAATCAGCTTGGCCTTAACAATGAACCTGCCAATCCAGGTAATTGATCTCTTCGGAGGACAATAACTCTTGTTGCATGTAAACTCGTTGAGTAATGCTAGGAAACCAACTTGTTTTGGCCAACATCAGCCAACTTTTTTTAATTTTTTTTGTTTATCTTAAATTCTAGATCCTAAATCATAAACTCTTAACCCTAAATACTAAATTATAAATCTAAATACTAAAAACTAATTTTGGCTAACTAAAAGTTGGTTCCCTATATTTTCTCAAATGTGGGTTAATATTTCATGTTTTTCCTTCACTAGTTGATACAAACCCGAGGCAGCATGGGAGCAGAAACAGGAGAATGCCAGCATGGACCGATGACTATCACATGGGCTAGCAGTTGAAGTGATTGTCAGTTATAACGGTTAAAGTAGTTTTATCTTGTGACTGGTTCAACTGTTTTGCACACCTGTTAGATTGGTATTTTGTCAAGGGCCACCAAGTGTTGTGTGTTTAGAAATCCAGCTCTAGACACCAATGCTAATACTATCCTTGCTCTCTTATCTTCCAATTAAAATTCATCCTCTTGATTGAATATTATTTGACTTGATTCTTATGCAAACTATTGTCTAAATAGTTGTTCCTTTACTAAGTGTTTCTGATTTTCGATTGTGAATAGGGTTTGGGATGCAGCAGTGGCTCTTATTCACAAACAGCTCCAATGCGATGGAATGTTCGTAATGGACCATGTGCATGTTTCAGACTTTGATGTACATATATCAGTAGTTCAGTACTCTTTTAACATGTTATGTGGGTTTTCATTTTCTTTTTTCTCCCTTTACATACATACAAAATATATCAACAGTCAACACTATGGTTCTTTGGCCCCGACGATCATAAAAAATATATATAAGGATTGTTAAATAATCTTTTTCATTATTACAGATTTGATAAATAAGACGAACTTAAAAGAAAAAAACCCTAGATTTGGTAATAAGAAATACTATAAGGATTGTGAAATTTAAAACAGGTAAAGTGTAACTGTTATTAATATTTGTGAAATATTTTAAAATTATTCTTAATATTTAATTTAACCTAATTTTATCTATAATATTTAAAATTAGTTTTACTTTTATTTCTAACGTAATATATTAAAATCATTAATGGAATATGCTTTGTTAAAATTTTAGCTGCAATTTCACCCAATGAGTCTTTTTTTCATCGTGTAGAATTAAGATTGAGGGTCTAATTTAACCTCAAAGGCAAGTTCAATGAGGTAAAGGGTATTACTATTTTTGAGATATGAAAATTTTTTTTCAAAGCGAGAGATTAACACAATACGTGGAGTGTGTTGCAAGAAACAATCACAAACAAAACACAACAAAAAACAGAATAAAAGTTGAAACATGAATTCACGGTGTATCACACAATACATGTTCATTGTGTGTCCTATCCAGCACACAAACTTGAGCTAACCAATCAATAATCCAAGTGCTGATCCTACAAAAAGCCCAACCAACACTACCATTTTCCTATAACCTCACCACATCAAACTTCGTGATCGTTTCCTTCTACGCCCAATATTTCAACTTTATTATTAACTTTAAGCTCTTTATCATGCTTTTCTTCCCACTCCCCTCAACCTCCTTACATTCCATGTCAAGAATCATTACCCCACCTTATTGTATCTCTGTCATGTTCCTTTCGATCTGTTCCTAGCGCCTTCTTCTTTTGTTTCGCTTGTCTTCTTCTCAATGCTTGAGCCTCATTCTGCTCTTGTAAAATTGACATAATATCTTCCTCATCATCATAAGCCGCGGCCCCACACTCAACAGCAAGATCCCAAAGTACTCTATTTTCAGCTGTCTCCTTTTCCTTATATCATAAAAACTCAATGGTATCATTCCCTTCCTCCACAAGCTCCCTGACCTGATCCCTGTCATTTGCAGCGTCATTACCTAACCCCTCAACGTCCCCAGTTCCGTCTCCCTGCACTCGTGACTCCCACTCCCTGCCACCAGCCTTCCAGTCACCGGATCTACATAATCGCAATTCTCGGCAGTCTCCGAAACTATCTCCGCGTCTAAATCCGCCTTTCCGACGACCCTGGCAACAAAAGATGCGTCAAACTTCTCCGCTTCTGCACTCGCAGGATCAGTGTACGCTGCTACTCCACAACCAAATGTCATCCACTCAACCTCTGTTGTTGTGTATTCAAAAGACTCTCACTTTCTACGTGTTATCAGTTTCATATTCTTCAATCCTTGCTTTCTTATTTTTCTCATCTCCCAAGTTGTGTACATGATTTTATCATGTACATGGCCCAAACCTAAGTGGATAGGAGCAAGAATTAGTCGACCCACTTGACAACTAACAAACAAAAGCATCTTTCCTCAAGCCCATTCTATCCGTAAACTTCCTCCTTCCCCCCATAAATTCTTGTTCGGCCAAATGAATCCCAGACCCAATGTCTCTAATCATTATCCACTCCAAGTTCAAATCTTTCCCATGATTAACGTCCTCCACGCTATAAGTTCTATTAAATAATATTTTCACTCGATCATTCTCGGAAAAATTAAGTGTATTCGCCCCATGCACTATAGTCAAAATCATACTTCACTCCTCCCCATTCTTTTGACATTAATTCATCTGCCACGGGATCCCATACAAGCGGCTCTTTCACCTCGTTATCAATCTGAACTTGCTTCTGAATTTCCTTTTGCCTCCACTCCCTCTGATTCCTATTATGATCGTCTTGAATATGGGAAATGTCTCTCCTGAACTTCGCTACTGTGACCATCACCCTCCTACCATTCATCACTGTTCCATTCATATCTCTGATTGCTCTCTTCGCGCCTCCTTGTTGTTGTCGAAATTGACAAAGGCAAAAGGTCTATTTGCTATTATTTCGTTTCTTTCTTGAGACATATACATCAACCACGTCCCCTGCCCACCAAATAGCTAAATAAAGTTTTCCTGTTGATGTTTCCTGGAAGACTAACTACGAACAGAGTGTGTTCGTTGTTCTATGTCCTTCCATCTTCTCCCTGCAAGTGTAAAATTCATCATTTTGCGTGCTCAATTCATGTCTTCTGCGTTGATAAATACTCCCTCTTTGAACCTATCAATAAGCTTTGTCACCTCCATCTTCCATTTAGGACTGATATGCCTAGTACACGTCGGTTACCAGCTATAACTCGCATAAAGACCATAAAGATCGGCCAATCGTAACCGACATCCGATCATAACTAATATTCGACCAAAATATCATAACGCCAGATATACAATTCCTCCTCAGTCGGAGCATCACTGCTCGAAGAAACAACCGTTAACTTCATCAATCGAGTATAAAAGAACGACAAGGAAAACATTGAAGGTATGACATTCTCTTCAGTAATCCCTTACATATTCACTTACTTTTTACTATTCACTTACTTTTTACTTGAGCGTCGGAGTGCCTTTGCAGGTACCTACTCCTGTTTCTTTTACTACCGATGTATACCTCATCCAGAGTTCGCGAGTGTACATCATCGGACGAGCTATACTTCAGTAAAATTCCGCAAGAACAATTGGCACCCACCGTGAAATCCCGAAGATAAAACCCTTCTTTTTGTAGGCCCCGATATTATTCTTCTAAGATCATGGCAAACCAAATAGCCATGCTAACCAACGCTCGGATCGAAAATAACCACAGTAACAGCAGACAACAAAGAGAATAGGAGATGAGGAGGGCAATTCTAACCCAACTCATTTTTTCTGAGACTAAAAGGCTGGAAGAGGACCAACAAAATAATGACGAAGATAAATTGGACAACATTGTGAGACCTTTTACGTCTGATGTTATGAACTTCAAGTTACCCAAAAATTTTACTCTACCACTCACACTGACCCCCGATGATGGCATGGGAGATTCGAAAAAACACATCAAGAAATTTTGATATATGATGATCGTTAACGGTGCTTCTGATTCTATTTTATGCCGATGTTTTTTTGCTTTTTTAGATGGTCCAGCACTTGACTGATTTTCTTCTTTGTCTGCAGATTCCATCTCTCGCTTTCAAGAACTCGCCAAGCAGTTTGAAGATCAGTTTGCTACTTTCTTAATCTACCTCCACGATTCCGAATATCTAAACACTATAAAGCAAGGACAACACGAAAGCTTGAAAGATTACATCACTCGTTTCAACAAGGTCGTGATGAGCATTCCAGATCTCCACCCAGAAGTACACCTACACGCCATAAAAAGCAGCCTCCGTCCTAAAAAGTTTCAGAAAACCATCACAATAGCGAAGCCGAAAACCCTAGATGAATTTTGCGAGAAGGCCAAGGGCCAAATGGAAATTGAGGAATTAAGGCAAGCACAGAAATTGGAGAGAACATCGTACGGTAAAGAGGAGGACAAAGGCCGGGATAGCAAGAAGACTTCCCGATTAGTATCACGTTATAAATCCTATACACAATTCAATGCCAAACGAGAAGACATCATCAAGGAAATACTGAACTCAAAGTTAATTAAACCTCCTTGGAAAGCGGGCTCTTATCAGGATATAAAGAATGTTGATAAATTAAAATACTGTGCCTTCCACCAGAAATACGGGCAAACCACCGATAAATGTGTCATCGCCAAAGACCTACTTGAGCGATTAGCTTGGCATGGCCATTTAGACAAATACATCGGTGGTCATATTGATGAGTCCATATTTTTCGATGTATTTTGGCTTGATTGGGATGGATTGTAGCATATGAACTCACACTTAAGCACCAAAATAGCATACTTTTGTGTTTGATCCCTAATTTGATTCTAAATGTAAAAACATGCATTTTAATGCTTAGATTAGTGATTTTTAATCCCACTTTTATGTCATTCGATTCCGTGATATGGTTTGTGAGTGATTTCAGGCCTTAGAGGCAAGAATGGATGGCTAAAAGTAGAAGAAAGCACGTACAAGGGAGAAAACATGAAGAAAACAAGAAAAAGCACACACAGCGAAGTGTGCGTGCGCACGAGCACCTGTGCGTACGCACGGGTCAACTTTCAGTCGAATGTGCGGACGCACACGTCTGTGCGTCTGCACAGGTCCCTGCACGTGATTGCATTAATGAAATATGTGCTGCGCGAATTTGGAGGCCTCTTGGCCCATTTTGAAAGGTTGGAATGCTGTTTTGGAGTGCTATATGAAGTATAATTCAACACTTATGAAGGGGAGAGATTGGAGAGCTCACTTAGAGAATTTTAGAGAGTAATTAGGAGTAGAAGTAGGAGTAGTGTAGCTTTGCTCTCTTAGGGTTTCATTTTTATTTCCATTTCCATTTCCATTGTAGCGTTGAAGAATTGAAGATTGATGGTTTAGAGGTTATTGAAACTCTCGTTGTAAGTATAGTTACTAAACCAAGCAATCAACCTTTCTTACAAAAGTTGTGGTTGTCACAAGTAACAAACCCCTTTTTAAATTGATAACCGAGTATTAAACCTCGGGTCGTCTTCTCAAGGAATTGCAGGGAAGTATGTTCTTATTATTGGTTATGAGTTTGTAAATTGGGGTTTAGGAAGTAAGGTGGGAATATGTTATATGACAAGTAAAATAAAATAATAATAATAAAAATAAAATCTCTTGGCAATGTATGAGAACCGGAAGTCCAATCCTTATCAATTGCGATGAGAATTAGGTTTTAATCCCACTTTGTTAACCTCTAACTATGAAGGTAAATCAAGTGGATTAATTAGCTTAATCCTCAGGTCCTAGTCAATTCCTATGGAAAGACTAGAGTTATTGGAGCAACTCCCAATTTCAACCACTGCTTTATTTGACAGCTCAAGCGCTCAAGCGTTACTAATAAATCAACCAAAGCCAAAAGGGAAAAATCTAAATTATTTAAATAAAGGAAAGCAATCATAGATCTTAAAATACCTCAAATTAGCACTAATGAAGACATCAAATGTAACATGGAAGAGTTCATAAATTAAATTAGAAAAATAAATAAAAGGAACATTGAACCTGTGATCGCAAAAGATGAAATAATCATGAAGTGAAAAGAATCCTAATTCTAAATCCTAAGAGAGAGGAGAGAACCTCTCTCTCTAAAAACTACATCTACTCCTAAAATTGTGAATATGAAAGCTTTATTATGAATGGATGTATTCCCCCACTTTATAGCCTCTAATCTGTGTTTTCTGGGCCGCAAACTGGGTCAAAAACAGTCCAGAATTCGCTGGTTTCGAATTTTGCCACGCTGGATTTCCGTCACTGCGACGCGGCCGCATGGATCACGCGGTCGCGTAGCCTAGCGTCAGGGGAACCATAGCATATTATATATCAAATCGAAGCCCTGGACGTTAGCTTTTCAACGCAACTGAAACCGCGTCATTTGGACCTCTGTAGCTAAAGTTATAGCCGTTTGAGTGCGAAGAGGTCAGGTTGGACAACTTAGCCATTTCTCCAACTTCTTGTATTCCTTCCACTTTTGCATGCTTCCTTTCCATCCTATGAACCTTTCCTTCCCTATAATATCTGAAATCACTTAACACACATATCAAGGCATCTAATGGTAATAAGAGAGGATTAATAATTATCAATTTAAAGCTCAAAGAAGCATGTTTTCAATCAAAGCACATAATTAGGAAGGCAAATGTAAAACCATGCAAATAGTATGAATAAGTGGGTAAAGAGTTGATAAAAATCACTCAATTGAGCACAAGATAAACCATGAAATAGTGGTTTATCAACCTCCCCACACTTAAACATTAGCATGTCCTCATGCTAAGCTCAAGAGAAGCTATAAAGGTGAAGAGGAATGGTAGAAAGTATGAAATGCAATCCTATCTATATGAATGCAACTAAATGTGAAATGCTTCTACCTACTTAGTTTAAAAGTAAATAAATTCTCCAAGAATAAATATGAACTGGATTTCACTAATTCAAATCATAAAAATGAAGTACAAATAGACTTGCAAGAAGAAAATAGCTTATGAAAGCAGGGAACAAGGAATTGAGCATCGAACCCTCACTGGAAGTGTATACACTCTAATCACTCATGTGTTTATGGTTCGATTGTCTCAATTCTCTACTATCCTTGCTTTCTAAGGCTTGCTCTTCATCTAACAATCAACATAAATTTAATGCACAGATACACATATCAAGAGGTCTTTTAAGGGTTGTAATGGGGTTAGGGTCAAGGTAGGATTGTATTTGGCCAAGTGGACTAAAATCTGAATCCTTAATTAACTTAAACTTTCCACCTAACTTTAGACAATCCATGTAATCATAATACCACATCTAACTATCCATTAACCATGTTTTCCACATATTCATGCATTCTAATTTCAAGTACAACTCATATGCATTGCTTTCACCACTTACTTTGGGGCATTTTGTCCCCTTTTATTATTTGCTCTTTTTCTCCTTTATTTTTCTCTTTTTTTTTTCTATATTATTATTTTTTTTTTCTTTTTTTTCTTTTATTTTTCTCAATGCATATGATTAAAGTATTGAATGCATGAACATATTCTCAAGATTCTTTCACATTTTCAGAAAATTCTAACATACTCAATTCTCAAACCAAATGTTTCCAAACCCACTTTTTCCCACACTTAATTCATGAGCACTCTCACTAGTCTAAGCTAACCAAGGATTCAAATTAAGGACATTATTGTTTTCCGCTTAGAGTTAATGATGTGCTAAAATAAAGAATAAAAGGGGTAAAATAGGCTCAAATTGGTTTGCAAAGGATAATGAAAGGTTAGGCCATATGGGTATGTAAGCTCAGTGAAACAAATGCCTTAATCATATAAGTGCATACATACATCAAACCATGGAAATATAGAACTAAGCAAGACAAAGATCACAATTTTAGAGAGAAAAACACACACCAAAAATAAAATATTGGTTGATAAAATGAAACCAATTCAAATAGGCTCAAAGATCTCACAGGTTTTGTGTGTTCGAGCTCTAAACCCATGTTCCAGTATAATATTTCTTCAAACAAGTGTAACAAAAAATTTTATTCAAATTAGTGAAATGATATAAAAAGCTTCTTGAAAAAGAAAATATTACTTTAACCAAGTGGTAAAATATGCAACAATCAAACAAATATGCAATCAATTATGCAAATGCAACAATGAACAAACAAAGAAAATAAAACAATGGTGTTGAGATAGGAAGGTACTAACCCACGGAGATCGGTATCGACCTCCCCACACTTAAAGATTGCACCGTCCTCGGTGCATGCTAAGATGTGCGAGTGGACGGGTTGTTCTTCCTCAGTTGGGGCTCTTTTTGTTCCTTTCCTTGCTGTTGATTTGGGAGTAGCTTTCTCCTTTCCCTTTTTTTTTTGGTGGCCATCCTGAAAAAGGAAAGAGAAAGTAAATTAAATTCAAAGAGATATATATAGCAAGGAAGAGAACGGAAAAGGTGGTGATGGATGCACATTAAGATATATCTGACAGTAACACATGCTCGCGAGTACATGTGAAAAGCCATCAATTGAAAATAGCTAGTGCATATAAGGACAAGTGAATGCAAGGTGTTTATTGGCATGCCGAAAAAGGGCATGAGTAGCATAGACCAAGCATTACTTTGTAACAAACCATCACGTTTGTATTGACAATTAAATCCAAATAATATAATAGTGAAGGGAATTTGTGAAAAGCAAGCATTGAATATTAGAATAACATAGAGAAGTGCATAATGCCGTATGGGCTTTTTCACAAACACATAGCATGCAAGGTAAATAAAGTATAGAAAGTATTAAAGTGAACATGCAAGAAACCCTTTAAAAAGTAGTATATAATTGTCAAACTATTTTAATAATCCACAAAAATATATATAAAAATAATGACCCAAATAGATTTCTAACACCAATGAAAATAATGCAATGAATGAAAGTATGCAAATAAATTAAATAAAATAGAATGAGAGTGAAAAAGGATGAGAAGAAGAAAAAGAAAGTGAGAAAGGAGAGAGAAGAAAAAAAATTAGGATTTGGAGGAGAGAAAGATAAGATATGTGGCAATTTTTGGTTGAGCTGTGCGGCGCATGCGACGCGGCCGCGTGGGACACGCGTTCGCGTGAATGCGCTTCAAGTAAGGTGACGCGGTCGCGTGACCCATGTTATGCTTCTGGCGCGAGTGAAGCCTCACGCCAGCACAACTCTCTGTTCAGAATAATTTAATTGCCAAAATTGGGGTGACGCGATCGCGTGGGTCACGCATCGCGTGAGTGGGCGTCAGAATATGGATGACGCGGCCGCGTGGGTGACGCGGTCGCGTGATGAGGATTGTGCTTCCAGCACCACTCTCGCACCACTCTCGCACAATATTTCATTGTGCACCCTTTTACGTCGAAAACTCAGGGCACGCGGCCGCGTGGGGCACGCGGTCGCGTGGGAGGCCATGATTCCCATGCGACGCGAACGCGTCGGCGACGCGGTCGCGTGGGTCGAATTGTGCCATTGGCACGCCTCCAGCCACGCTCCAGCGTGACTCTCTGTTCATTTATTTTTTTCTTCACTCCCCTTGCGACGTGGACGCGTCGCTGATGCAATTGCGTCGCGTAGCAAAATTTTTTTTTTAATCTGAAAAATACAGAATGCAATGTTAATATGAATGTGATGCAAAACTCCAGGTTCAATATAACAAAATAAAATAAAATTCAAAAACAAATAAAACTAAATAAAAATGAAAAAGGACGATCATAGCATGGTGGGTTGTCTCCCACCTAGCACTTTTAGTTAAAGTCCTTAAGTTGGACATTTGATGAGCTTCCTGTTATGGTGGCTTATGCTTGAACTCATCCAGGAATCTCCACCAGTGTTTGTGATTCCAGTAACCTCCGGGGTCCCAAACTAGGCATGTAAAACCCTTGAGCAGCTTCAAAAAGATTCTTAGGCTCCCGGGGTGTTGGATGTCAAAACAGATTCCAGGATCCCAAACTTTACTTTTACACCCGTTTTTGTCTCGATCTGCATTTTTCCAGCCGGGTGAAAGGTGATCTGTATTCTCACTGCAGCGACCAAACAACTTCCTAGACCTATTCAGTTGAGCTTTATACCAACCTTTGCATTTAAACTTAAAGCTTCCAACCATAATGAACCTTGCAGGACAATTCTTACCACTGGCCATCTTCCTCTTACTCTTAATGCCACAAAGAGCTCTAAGTTGACTGGTGCACGAATTGTGAATCACAACGCGTACCACTAACCAGCAAGTGCACTGGGTCGTCCAAGTAATACCTCACGTGAGTAAGGGTCGAATCCTACGGAGATTGTTGGTTTGAAGCAATCTATGGTTATCTTGTAAATCTTAGTCAGGAAGTCAATTATGTTTATCAGTTGAATTGCGAATAACCAAGAGAGCATAAATTAAAGGTTACTTGTTGTGCAGTAATGGAGAATATGTTGGAGTTTTGGAGATGCTTTATCTTCTGAATCTCTGCTTTCCTCTGTCTTCTTATTCACGCACGCACGTCCTCCTATGGCAAGCTGTGTGTTGGTGGATCACCATTGTCAATGGCTACCTTCCATCCTTCCAGTGAAAACTACGCTCACGCACTCTGTCACAGCACGGCTAATCACCGGTTGGTTCTCGATCCGGTTGGAATAGGATTTACTATCCTTTTGCGTCTGTCACTAACGCCCAGCCTTCAGGAGTTTGAAGCTCGTCACAGTCATTCAATCCTTGAATCCTACTCGGAATACCACAGACAAGGTTTAGACTTTCCGGATTCTCATGAATGCCGCCATCAGTTCTAGCTTATACCACGGAGATTCTGATTAAGGAATCTGAGAGATCCTCATTCAATCGTATATAGAACGGAGGTGGTTGTCAGGCACACGTTCATGATTTGAGGAAGGTGATGAGTGTCACAGATCATCACCTCCATCACAGTTAAGCGCGAATGAACATCTTAGATAGGAACAAGCGTGTTTGAATGGAAAACAGAAATACTTGCATTAATTCATCGAGACACAGCAGAGCTCCTCACCCCCAACAATGGGGTTTAGAGACTCATGCCGTCAGAGAATACAAAGTTTAGATCTGAAATGTCATGTCCTACAAAATAAGTCTCTAAAAGTTGTTTAAATACTAAATTAGTAGCCTAGGGTTACAAAATATGAGTAAACTATGATGGATGATGCAGAGATCCACTTCTGGGGCCCACTTGGTGTGTGCTGGGCTGAGACTTAAGCAATTCACGTGCATAGGCCATTTGTGGAGTTGAACGCCAGTTTTTATGCCAGTTTGGGCGTTCAACTCCAGCTTTTGATCCTTTTCTGGCGCTGGACGCCAGAATTGGGCAGAGAACTGGCGTTGAACGCCAGTTTACGTCGTCTATTCTTGTGCAAAGTATGGACTATTATATATTGCTGGAAAGCCCTGGATGTCTACTTTCCAACGCAATTGGAAGCATGCCATTTTGAGTTCTGTAGCTCCATAAAATCCACTTTGAGTGCAGGGAGGTCAGAATCCAACAGCATCAGCAGTCCTTTTTCAGCCTGAATCAGATTTTTGCTCAGCTCCTTCAATTTCATCCAGAAAAATACCTGAAATTACAGAAAAACACACAACTCATAGTAAAGTCCAGAAATATGAATTTTTCCTAAAAACTAATAAAAATAGACTAAAAACTAACTAAAACATACTCAAAACTATATGAAATTATCCCCAAAAAGCGTATAAAATATCCGCTCATCACAACACCAAACTTAAACTGTTGCTTGTCCTCAAGCAACTAGATGAATAAAATAGAAGACTAATAGGTTGGGAAGCAATAATATCTCAGAGTTTTTGATTGAAGCTCAGATTCTAATTAGATGAGCGGGACTAGTAGCTTTTTGCTTCTGAACAGTTTTGGCATCTCACTTTATCCATTGAAGCTCAGAGTGATTGGCATCTATAGGAACTTAGAATTTAGATAGTGTTATTGATTCTCTTAGTTCAGTGTGATGATTCTTGAACACAGCTTCTTTATGAGTCTTGGCTGTGGCCCTAAGCACTTTGTTTTCCAGTATTACCACCGGATACATAAATGCCACAGACACATAACTGGGTGAACCTTTTCAGATTGTGACTCAGCTTTGCTAAAGTCCCCAATTAGAGGTGTCCAGAGTTCTTAAGCACACTCTTCTTTTTGCTTTGGACCTTGACTTTAACCGCTCAGTCTCAAGTTTTCACTTGACACCTTCACGCCACAAGCACATGGTTAGGGACAGCTTGGTTTAGCCGCTTAGACCAGGATTTTAGTCCTTTAGGCCCTCCTATCCACTGATGCTCAAAGCCTTTGGATCCTTTTCATTTACCCTTGCCTTTTGGTTTTAAGGGTCATTGGCTTTTTCTGCTTGCTTTTTCTCTCTTCTCTCTCTTTTTTTTTTTTTGCTGCTTTTTCTTGCTTCAAGAATCATTTTTATGATTTTTCAGATTGTCAATAACATGTCTCATGTTCATCATTCTTTCAAGAGCCAACATATTTAACAGTCTTAAACAACAAATTCAAAAGACATATGCACTGTTCAAGCATTCATTCAGAAGACAGAAAGCATTGCCACCACATTTAACCAATTAGAATTTCTTTTATTGAACTCAAAATTTTATTGCTTCTTATTCAAAAGATTTACTATTTTATTCATGTTTAATGATGATGAGAAAAATAAACTATAGCTTAATTGGAGATAAAATCAAATAGATACTAATTACTATTATATGACTTCTAAGGTAAACTTTTATAAGGACACTGTCACAGAGTTAAGGCAGAAATTAGAAATTAACAACCTTTATTCTGGGGGCACGGGGGTTCCTCTGATCCTTGGGATGCTTGGTACTACAAGAGAAGACTTTTGGCGCTTCAGTTCCCTTAAGTCACGCCCCTGCTCCTCTTGTTCTTTAAACATATAGGTCAACATTTGACTGTGTTCCTTCTGTTGTTTTATTATTTGCTCCATAGCTTCCTGTATCTTGGTGACAGACGTCTCAAGATATTCCCAATATTCTGCTTGAGGAATCTCTGGGAGGAATTCCTGTGCTCTCTTCTTGATAGGATCCTCCTGTACTTGTTGTCTCTCCATTGATGCTTTGGTGATTGACTTTTCAATTAGGATATATTCAGTTATTCCCATCTTGACTCCAGCGTCCTTGCAGAGCAGAGAAATCACGCTTGGATAAGCCAACCTGGCCTCTTTTGAATTTTTATTAGCAATCTTGTAGAGTTCAGTGGAAATCAGCTGATGAACCTCCACTTCCTTCCCCGTCATGATGCAATGAATCATCACTGCTCTTTTAACTGTGACTTCAGAACGGTTGCTAGTGGGCAACAGAGAACGCCCAATGAAGTCCAGCCATCCTCTGGCAACTGGTTTGAGATCCTCTCTCTTGAGTTGATTTGGGACGCCCTTTGTGTTGGTGGTCCACCTGGCTCCAGGGATACATATGTCCTCTAGAATCTTATCCAGGCCAATGTCTGCTCTCATCATCCTCCTGTTGAAGGAGTCTGGATCATCCTTTAGCTGAGGTAGCTTTAATATCTCTCTGATCTTGTCAGGGGTGGTATGAACAATCTTTCCCCTGACCATGGTCCGAAATTCGTAGCAGGCAGTTCCAGATAGTCTTTGCTTGTCAGTCTGCCACATATTAGCATAGAACTCCTGGACCATGTTCCTTCCTACTTTCGTTTCAGGATTAGCTAGGACTTCCCAGTTCCTAATTCGAATTTGCTCCTGGATCTCCGGATATTCGTCTTCTTTCAGATCGAATCTAACTTCCGGGATCACTGATCTCAGACCCATTACTTTAAGATAATGGTCTGAATGTTCTTTAGATAAGAACTTCCCTTGATTCCAAAGTGGTTTTGGAATGCTCTCTTTCTTGCCTCTTGGAGTGGATTGTTTTCCTTTGGGAGCCATGATCTTAGTGATCTCGGATAAACACACCAAACTTAGAGGTTTGCTTGTCCTCAAGCAAAAGAAAAGAAAGGAGAGGGATAGAAGGAGATTGAGGTGCACTTGTTGATGGAGGAGGGGGGAGGCCGAACCCAATTTTAAAGGGGTGGGAGGGTGGGTTTTCGAAAAATTGGAAGAGATAAGATAAAAAGATTGAGTTGAAAAAGATAAGATAGAAGATAGAGTTTAATTTTGAAAAGATATGATAGATTTTTGAAAAAGATAACTCTGAATTTTGAAAAAGATAATATGGATATTTGAAAAAGATATAGATTAGTTGAAAAGATTTTTGAGTAAAAAAAGATAGATTTGTTTTCAGAAAAGATTTTGAACAGGGTTGGATTGAATTTGGAAAGATGGATTTTTAGAAATTAAGGATTTTAGAAATCAGGGTTCTTGACATGTTCATGTAAAAATCATGCATTGAAGCATAAAAATTGAAATTAAAATGGAAATACGTGTGGGACAAATGGATTTGGCTCCTCCCTGTCTTCCTGGCGTTTGAACGCCCAAACACTGCTTGTTTTGGGCGTTCAGCGCCCAAATGCTGATCTCCTGGGCGTTCAGCGCCCAGTTGCTGCCATTACTGGCGTTCAACGCCCAGTGGGTGGCCATTTCTGGCGTTGAACGCCCAGATTGCTACCATTACTGGCGTTCAGCGCCCAGTGGATGCCCATTTTGGGCGCTAAACGCCCAAAATGTCCCTTTACTGGCGTTTTCTTGCCATTGAGCTCTTTTACTTTGTTTTGTGTGCCGAGGTCTTCTGTAAATGATTATTTACCTTGTTGTCAATGAACTCTATATAAACAAATAAAAATAAAAATAGAAATAGGGCAAAATGCTTAGAGGATTGTTGCCCCATGGCTGGGTTGCCTCCCAGCAAGCGCTTCTTTATTGTCTTTAGCTGGACCTTGCTGAGCTTTTAATCTAGCTTCAGCCTTGAGCATTCTTGCTCGATGTTGCCTTCAAGATAATGCTTGATTCTCTGTCCATTAACAATGAACTTCTTATCAGAATCAATATCTTGGAGCTCCACATAACCATATGGTGACACACTTGTAATCACGTATGGTCCCCTCCACCGGGATTTCAGTTTCCCAGGGAATAGCCTGAGTCTAGAGTTAAACAACAGGACCTTTTGTCCTGGTTCAAAGATTCTAGATGACAGCTTTCTGTCATGCCATTTTTTTGATTTTTCTTTATAAAGCTTGGCATTTTCGAAAGCTGTGAATCTGAATTCCTCTAGCTCATTTAGCTGGAGCAATCGTTTTTCTCCTGCTAATTTGGCATCAAAGTTTAGGAATCTGGTTGCCCAGTAGGCCTTATGTTCCAGTTCCACGGGCAGGTGGCATGCCTTACCATACACGAGTTGGTATGGAGAGGTCCCTATAGGGGTCTTGAATGCTGTTCTGTAAGCCCACAGAGCATCATCCAAGCTTCGTGCCCAATCCTTTCTACGGGTATTTACTGTCCGTTCCAGGATTCTCTTTAATTCTCTGTTAGAGACTTCAGCTTGCCCATTGGTTTGTGGATGATATGGAGTGGCCACCTTGTGGCGAATTCCATATCGAACCATGGCAGAGTAAAGCTGTTTATTGCAGAAGTGAGTGCCCCCATCACTGATTAGTACTCTAGGGACACCAAATCTGCTAAAGATATGTTTCTGGAGGAACTTCAGCACTGTTTTAGTATCATTGGTGGGTGTGGCAATAGCCTCAACCCATTTTGATACATAGTCAACTGCCACCAGAATATAAGTGTTTGAATATGATGGTGGAAAAGGTCCCATGAAGTCAATTCCCCATACGTCAAACAACTCAATTTCCAAGATTCCTTGTTGAGGCATGGCGTAACCATGAGGCAGATTGCCAGCTCTTTGGCAACTGTCACAATTACGTACAAACTCTCGGGAATCTTTATAGAGTGTGGGCCAATAGAAGCCACATTGGAGGACCTTGGTGGCTGTTCGCTCACCTCCGAAATGGCCTCCATATTGAGATCCGTGGCAATGCCACAGGATCCTCTGTGCTTCTTCTCTAGGCACACACCTACAGATAATTCCGTCTGCACATCTCTTGAAGAGATAAGGTTCATCCCACAAGTAGTACTTTGCATCAGTAATTAATTTCTTCTTTTGTATCCTGTTGTACTCCTTAGGTATGAACCTTGCAGCTTTATAGTTTGCAATATCGGCAAACCATGGTGCTTCCTAAATGGCGAATAAATGCTCATCAGGAAACGTCTCAGAGATCTCAAGGGAAGGGAGGGGCGTCCCTTCCACTGGCTCTATCCGGGACAGATGATCAGCCACTTGGTTCTCTGTCCCTTTTCTGTCTCTTATTTCTATATCAAACTCTTGCAGAAGCAATACCCATCTGATGAGCCTGGGTTTTGAATCCTGCTTTGTGAGTAGATATTTAAGAGCAGCATGGTCAGTATACACAATCACTTTTGATCCTACTAAGTATGATCTGAACTTGTCAATGGCGTAAACCACTGCAAGTAGTTCTTTTTCTGTGGTTGTGTAATTTTTCTGGGCATCATTTAGAACGCGACTGGCATAATAAATGACATGCAGAAGCTTGTCATGCCTCTGTCCCAATACTGCACCAATGGCCTGATCACTGGCATCACACATTAGCTCAAATGGTAATGTCCAGTCTGGTGCAGAAATGACTGGTGCTGTGACCAGCTTAGCTTTCAGCGTTTCAAACGCCTGCAGGCACTTTGTGTCAAACACAAATGGCGTGTCAGTAGCTAGCAGATTGCTTAGAGGTTTTGCGATTTTTGAAAAATCCTTTATAAACCTCCTATAGAATCCTGCATGCCCCAGAAAGCTTCTGATTGCCTTAACATTAGCAGGTGGTGGTAATTTTTCAATTACCTCTATTTTTGCTTGATCCACCTCTATTCCCTTGTTTGAGATTTTATGCCCAAGAACAATTCCTTCAGTCACCATGAAGTGACACTTTTCCCAGTTTAAAACTAGGTTGGTCTCTTGGCATCTTTTCAGAACAAGTTTCAGGTGATCAAGACAGGAGCTGAATGAGTCTCCATATACTGAGAAGTCATCCATGAAGACTTCCAGAAATTTTTCCACCATGTCAGAGAAAATAGAGAGCATGCATCTCTGGAAGGTTGCAGGCGCATTACATAGCCCAAATGGCATCCTTCTATAAGCAAACACTCCAGATGGACATGTGAATGCTGTTTTCTCTTGATCCTGGGGATCTACTGCAATCTGGTTGTAGCCTGAGTAGCCATCCAGAAAGCAGTAATAATCATGACCTGCTAGTCTTTCTAGCATCTGGTCTATGAATGGTAAAGGAAAATGATCCTTTCTGGTGGCTGTATTGAGCCTTCTGTAGTCAATACACATGCGCCACCCTGTAACTGTTCTTGTAGGAACCAGTTCATTTTTTTCATTATGAATCACTGTCATGCCTCCCTTTTTTGGGACGACTTGAACAGGGCTCACCCAGGGGCTATCAGAAATAGGATAAATAATCCCAGCCTCTAGTAACTTGGTGACCTCTTTCTGCACCACTTCCTTCATGGCTGGATTTAGCCGCCTCTGTGGTTGAACCACTGGTTTGGCATTATCCTCCAATAGAATTTTGTGCATGCATCTAGCTGGGCTTATGCCCTTAAGGTCTCCTATGGACCACCCAAGAGCTGTCTTGTGTGTCCTTAGCACTTGAATAAGTGCTTCCTCTTCCTGTGAATTTAAAGCAGAGCTTATGATCACTGGAAAAGTGTCACCTTCTCCCAGAAATGCATATTTCAAGGATGGTGGTAGTGGCTTGAGCTCGGGTTTAGGAGGTTTTTCCTCTTTCAGAAGAAAGTTCAGAGGCTCTTTCATGTCCTCTGAATCCTCCAAATCAGGCTGAACATCTGTAAACATGTCTTCCAACTCTGATTCGAGACTCTCAGCCATGTTGATCTCTTCTACCAAAGAGTCAATGAGATCAACTTTCATGCAGTCTGTTGATGTGTCTGGATGCTGCATGGCTTTGACAGCGTTTAACTTAAACTCATCATCATTGACTCTCAGGGTTATTTCCCCCTGTTGGACGTCAATGAGGGATCGTCCAGTTGCTAGGAAGGGTCTTCCTAGAATGAGAGTAGCACTCTTGTGCTCCTCCATTTCCAGCACAACAAAGTCAGTGGGAAAGGCGAATGGCCCAACTCTGACAATCATGTCTTCAATCACGCCTGATGGGTATTTAGTGGAACCATCAGCAAGTTGGAGACATATCCGGGTTGGTTTAACTTCTTCAGTTAAGCCAAGCTTCCTGATAGTGGATGCAGGTATTAGGTTGATGCTTGCCCCAAGATCGCATAAAGCTGTCTTGGTGCAATCACCTTCTAATATGCATGGTATCAGAAAACTCCCAGGGTCTTTAAGCTTTTCAGGAAAGCTTTTCAGGATGACTGCACTGCATTCTTCAGTGAGGAGAACTCTTTCTGTTTCTCTCCACTCCTTTTTATGACTCAAGATCTCTTTCATGAACTTGGCATAAGAAGGTATTTGCTCAAGTGCCTCTGCAAATGGAATCTTTATTTCAAGAGTCCTTAGATAATCTGCAAAGCGAGCAAATTGCTTATCCTGCTCTTCTTTCCGGAGTTTTTGAGGATAAGGTATCTTGGCTTTATATTCCTCAACCTTAGTGGTTAAAGAAGCCTTTTTAGAGGGGTTGTTATCAGCACTTGTGTGTGTCTGATCCCTCACTGGCAATTGAGTGCCAGAGTCAGAAGCTGGAGTGACGTTAGACGCCAGCTCACTGTCTGTTCCTGGCGCCTGAACGCCAGAAATGTGCCCATTTTGGGCGTTCAACGCTGGATTCTGCCCCATTTGGGCGTTCAACGCCAGATTCTTGCCCATTTCTGGCGTTGAACGCCAATCCTGCCTTGTTTCTGGCGCTGAACGCCAGTTTTGGGCATGGTCTGGGCGTTCAGCGCCAGCCTTCCACCCATTTTCTGGCGTTTTAGTGCCAGAATTATTTTTCCCTGGGCTCTTACTGTCCTCAGGTGAATCTTTGGTGGGTCGCCCATTTCTTGAATTTTTGATGCCTTGAGGTGGGGTATTTAATGTTTTCCCACTTCTTAATTGAACTGCTTGGCATTCTTCTGCTATTTGCCTTGATAGCTGCTGCTTTGTTTGCTTAAACTGTTCGTCCATATGTATATTAGCTATCCTTGTCTCCTGTAGCCTGTCCTTAAATTCAGCTAGCTGCTTTGTTAGAAAATCCAATTGCTGATTGAATTCAGCAGCTTGTTTTACAGTACTGAATTCAGCAGTTACTGTTTTAACCTCTTCATTCATGGAAGGGTTGCTGCTTAGATACAGATGCTGATTCCTGGCAACTGTATCAATGAGCTCTTGAGCCTCTTCAATTGTCTTTCTCATATGGATAGATCCACCAGCTGAGTAATCTAGAGACATCTGAGCTCCTTCTGCAAGCCCATAGTAGAAGATGTCTAACTGAACCCACTCTGAAAACATTTCAGAGGGGCATTTTCGTAGCATCTCTCTGTATCTCTCCCAGGCATCATAAAGAGATTCATTATCTCCTTGTTTAAAGCCTTGGATGTCCAGCCTTAGCTGTGTCATCCTTTTTGGAGGAAAATACTGATTCAGGAATTTTTCTGTCAGCTGTTTCCATGTTCTTATGCTGGCCTTAGGTTGGTTATTTAACCACCTCTTAGCTTGATCTTTTACAGCGAATGGAAACAGTAATAGTCTGTAGACATCCTGATCTATTTCCTTATCATGTACTGTGTCAGCAATTTGTAGAAATTGTGCCAGAAACTCTGTAGGTTCTTCCTGTGGAAGACCGGAATACTGGCAACTTTGCTGCACCATGATAATGAGCTGAGGATTCAACTCAAAGCTACTAACTCCAATGGAGGGTATGCATATGCTACTCCCATATGAAGCAGTAGAGGGGTTAGAATATGACCCCAAAGTCCTCCTGGACTGTTCATTTCCACTTATGTCCATGATGGACAAAGGGATATAACTTGGATTGATTTACCTTTTTTAATTATTTTATTTTATGGAAAGAGGACAACTCAACCAAAAAATAAAAATAACAAAAATTATGATTTTCGAAAAAGTGAGGAGAGAAAAAGTGGTTAGAAGGTTTTGAAAAAGATATGATTTGGAAAAGATTTTAAAATTTTTTTTTATAATTTTCGAAAATTTGTTTTAAAAATGGAGAGAAAAGATAATTTTGAATTTAGTGAGGATAGAGAAAAACAATAAGATAGCACAAGATTTAAAATTTTTTAGATCTAATGCTCCTTGTTTTTGAAAGTTTTGGAGGGAAAACACCAAGGAACACCAAACTTAAAATTTTTAGAAAACCACCAAAATTTTCGAAAACCAAAGGGAAATCAACAAGAAAACACCAAACTTAAAGTTTGGCACAGGATTTAATAGAAAAATTATTTTTGAAAAAGGTTTTAAAAAATATGATAGCCAATTACCATGAACATGAGCACCACGTTCTAACTAACTGAGCTATAAATTTAAAGTGTTTTAACAATGGATAAATAATAAAAGACTCTAAACCAAAAAAGAAAGATTTTTCCTAATCTAAGCAACAAAATAAACCGTTAGTTGTCCAAACACGAACAATCCCCGGCAACAGCGCCAAAAACTTGGTGCACGAATTGTGAATCACAACGCGTACCACTAACCAGCAAGTGCACTGGGTCGTCCAAGTAATACCTCACGTGAGTAAGGGTCGAATCCCACGGAGATTGTTGGTTTGAAGCAATCTATGGTTATCTTGTAAATCTTAGTCAGGAAGTCAATTATGTTTATCAGTTGAATTGCGAATAACCAAGAGAGCATAAATTAAAGGTTACTTGTTGTGCAGTAATGGAGAATATGTTGGAGTTTTGGAGATGCTTTATCTTCTGAATCTCTGCTTTCCTCTGTCTTCTGATTCACGCACGCACGTCCTCCTATGGCAAGCTGTGTGTTGGTGGATCACCGTTGTCAATGGCTACCTTCCATCCTTCCAGTGAAAACTACGCTCACGCGCTCTGTCACAGCACGGCTAATCACCGGTTGGTTCTCGATCCGGTTGGAATAGGATTTACTATCCTTTTGCGTCTGTCACTAACGCCCAGCCTTCAGGAGTTTGAAGCTCGTCACAGTCATTCAATCCTTGAATCCTACTCAGAATACCACAGACAAGGTTTAGACTTTCCGGATTCTCATGAATGCCGCCATCAGTTCTAGCTTATACCACGGAGATTCTGATTAAGGAATCTGAGAGATCCTCATTCAATCGTATATAGAACGGAGGTGGTTGTCAGGCACACGTTCATGATTTGAGGAAGGTGATGAGTGTCACAGATCATCACCTCCATCACAGTTAAGCGCGAATGAACATCTTAGATAGGAACAAGCGTGTTTGAATGGAAAACAGAAATACTTGCATTAATTCATCGAGACACAGCAGAGCTCCTCACCCCCAACAATGGGGTTTAGAGACTCATGCCGTCAGAGAATACAAAGTTTAGATCTGAAATGTCATGTCCTACAAAATAAGTCTCTAAAAGTTGTTTAAATACTAAATTAGTAGCCTAGGGTTACAAAATATGAGTAAACTATGATGGATGATGCAGAGATCCACTTCTGGGGCCCACTTGGTGTGTGCTGGGCTGAGACTTAAGCAATTCACGTGCAGAGGCCATTTGTGGAGTTGAACGCCAGTTTTTATGCCAGTTTGGGTGTTCAACTCCAGCTTTTGATCCTTTTCTGGCGCTGGACGCCAGAATTGGGCAGAGAACTGGCGTTGAACGCCAGTTTACGTCGTCTATTCTTGTGCAAAGTATGGACTATTATATATTGCTGGAAATCCCTGGATGTCTACTTTCCAACGCAATTGGAAGCATGCCATTTTGAGTTCTTTAGCTCCAGAAAATCCACTTTGAGTGCAGGGAGGTCAGAATCCAACAGCATCAGCAGTCCTTTTTCAGCCTGAATCAGATTTTTGCTCAGCTCCTTCAATTTCAGCCAGAAAAATACCTGAAATTACAGAAAAACACACAACTCATAGTAAAGTCCAGAAATATGAATTTTTCCTAAAAACTAATAAAAATAGACTAAAAACTAACTAAAACATACTCAAAACTATATGAAATTATCCCCAAAAAGCGTATAAAATATCCGCTCATCATTGACCATCCGTCTCCAGTAGCCCATATTCAAGTGGGGTTAGAAAGCTAAGGGATATGAATTTTACCCACTTGAATGTTGTGAAGGATGATGGCAACTTAGGTGGAGTGGTCTCCAGCAGCTTTGGCAAAGTGATATCAAGCTCCTCTCCCTTATGTTCTTTCTTGACAACTTCCACCTCTTTGCAAACTTCTTTAATTTCAACCTCTTCCTCTTGGTAGCTGTCTTCCAATTCAATCTCTTCTTCATTGCTCACCAAGGGCAAGGAAGGAGGCTCTGTGACTGGACTTTCCAATGGAGGTACAGCATCTCTTAAGTCTGCAACCACTTCTTCCTTTTTAATAACTGCTGCTTTGTCCAGTTGTTTAAGTATAAAATCGTACTCATCCTCGATGATTTTCTTTCCATGACAACTCCTTTCAACTATTCTTTCATCTTCAAGGGTCTCTCCTACCCTTACCCGTAGGGCCTCCTCTAGCTCTTTATGAAGTATGGATTTGTGAAGATGATTCCTTCTTTCCTATTCCATATCAATAGCATAATTGGGATCATCTTGCTTTTGGATTGATGGATGTGGGTGCTCTTCCATGGATAGTGGTGATGGGATGGAGAGATTATTCTGTGGTTGACAAGGAAGTGCACTAGAGCTTGAGGGTTGATTGTTGAAGGTATTTGGTGGTCTGATTTGGGTGAAGAGAGCTTGTATAGTAGAGTTTAGATCGGTAAGTGCTTTCTCCATGGAGGTTTAGGGTAGATAGGAGGGTTCATTTGGTTCATAAGGTGGTTGGTATGGTGGATGTGGGTTGGGGTCATATGATGGTGTTTGGTGGTGAGGGGCTTGTGAGTATGGTGGTCCAAAGTCATGTTGAGGAAAGGGTTCATAGGCATATGGTGGTGGTTGTTGATAGTCTATTGGAGGTGGTTGTTGCCATAAGGGTTGATCAAATCCTTGTGGCTCCTCCCATCTTTGATTGTTCCAACCTTGATGCCTGTTCTCATTGTAATTTCTTCTTCCTGCAACATAATTGTAACCAGACTCATAGCCAAAGGGGTGAGAGTTCATGATAGCAAATAAAAATGAAAAATAAAAATAAAAAATAAATTTAAATTAAAAGGTTATTTAAATTTTGAATCTGAAAATTAAATTTTGAAATTTGAAATTTGAAATTTGATTTTTGAAATAAGATAAGATAAGATAAAAATTTTAAAAATAAAAATCTGAAATTTTTTTTTTGAAAAAAATTAATTAAAAATATTTTTGAATTTAATGAGGAAAGAAAAAAACAATAAAATGACACCAAATTTCAAATTTTTAGATCAAAACGAAGAAAACAACTAAGAACAGCTTGAAGGTCAAGATGAACGTGAAGAACAACTTGAAGATCAAGATGAACACTAAGAACAAATTTTTGAAAAAAACTTTTTTTTAATAACTAAATAAAAACCAATAACCTCTTAATTTATGAAAAAGCAAAAATAAAATCAAAAATAAAAATAAATAAACAAGCAAAAATCAAAAAAATATTTACAATAACCAATAATAAGGCACACATTTGCAATTCCCCGGCAACGGCGCCATTTTGAAGAACTGAAGATTGATGGTTTAGAGGTTATAGAAACTCTCGTTGTAAGTAGAGTTACTAAACCAAGCAATCAACCTTTCTTACAAAAGTTGTGGTTGTCACAAGTAACACACCCCTTTTTAAATTGATAACCGAGTATTAAACCTCGGGTCGTCTTCTCAAGGAATTGCAGGGAAGTATGTTCTTATTATTGGTTATGAGTTTGTAAATTGGGGTTTAGGAAGTAAGGTGGGAATATGTTATATGGCAAGTAAAATAAAATAATAATAATAAAAATAAAATCTCTTGGCAAGGTATGAGAACCGGAAGTCCTATCCTTATCAATTGTGATGAGAATTGGGTTTTAATCCCACTTTGTTAACCTCTAACTATGAAGGTAAATCAAGTGGATTAATTAGCTTAATCCTTAGGTCCTAGTCAATTCCTATGGAAAGACTAGAGTTATTGGAGCAACTCTCAATTTCAACCACTGCTTTATTTGACAGCTCAAGCGTTACCAATAAATCAACCAAAGCCAAAAGGGAAAAATCTAAATTATTTAAATAAAGGAAAGCAATCATAGATCTGAAAATACCTGAAATTAGCACTAATGAAGACATCAAATATAACATGGAAGAGTTCATAAATTAAATTAGAAAAATAAATAAAAGGAACATTGAACCTGTGATCGCAAAAGATGAAATAATCATGAAGTGAAAAGAATCCTAATTCTAAATCCTAAGAGAGAGGAGAGAACCTCTCTCTCTAAAAACTACATCTACTCCTAATATTGTGAATATGAAAGCTTGATTATGAATGGATGTATTCCCCCACTTTATAGCCTCTAATTTGTGTTTTCTGGGCCGCAAACTGGGTCAAAAACAGTCCAGAATTTGCTGGTTTCGAATTTTGCCACGCTGGATTTCCGTCACTGCGACGCGGCCGCATGGATCACGCGGTCGCATCACTTAGCGTCAGAGAAATCATAGCATATTATATATCAAATCGAAGCCCCGGACGTTAGCTTTCTAACGCAACTGAAACCGCATCGTTTGGACCTCTGCAGCTAAAGTTATAGCCGTTTGAGTGCGAAGAGATCAGGCTGGACAGCTTAGCCATTTCTCCAACTTCTTGTATTCCTTCCACTTTTGCATGCTTCCTTTCCATCCTCTGAACCATTCCTGCCCTATAATCTCTGAAATCGCTTAACACACATATCAAGGCATCTAATGGTAATAAGAGAGGATTAATAATTATCAATTTAAAGCTCAAAGAAGCATGTTTTCAATCAAAGCACATAATTAGGAAGGCAAATGTAAAACCATGCAAATAGTATGAATAAGTGGGTAAAGAGTTGATAAAAACCACTCAATTGAGCACAAGATAAACCATGAAATAGTGGTTTATCAAGCGTTTTATAGCAAGCTTTTGATTTTGGATGTTGCTTCTTTAATTGTAAGTACTCTCAATTTCAATTTCAATCATAGCACTTTTACTTCCATTCTCATTTGGTTCAAGTTACTTGTTCATATTGCAATTTTGTGTTTCTTAAAGTTTTGATTGATGAATTTTATGGTTTATGCTTCCTTTATGTTTGATTGCTTGTTTATATTTAGTTTTGTTGATGGTTGGTTATAGTTTGCTATTTTTCCTTGCAATTTTCCATACTTTACTTTTATGCACACAAGGTATTTGTGAAAATGCCAACTTTAAGTTTTGAGTAGATTTTCACACCTTGGCTTGTGGTTTGAGCTCCTAGGATACTAGAGTCATAATGTCCGACATTTAGTGGAAATTCTTGGATAGTTAGTTGACTCTTGTTTCCATTGACGCTAGCCTTTTATCAACTAGTTTGGTAAGTTGGTTAGGACTTATGAATTAAGGTCAATTATGCTTGCTTGACTTACTCCTCGATGGTTGGGGTTAACTAGACAAGATTGACTCATCATAATTACCATAGTTGTGGTTATGGCGATGATAGGATTCCTTGGATCCTCATTCCCAAGTCAAGGCTTTTATTGCATTTATAGCATTTTCACTAGGTTTGATCTCACTTACTCTTTACTTGCATTAATTCTCGATTTTGATCACTGCTTAGTTCTTTGATTTCTTAAGTTCTTTTAATCTTTTGTTCTTTGATTATAAAACCTCTTTGTCCTCTTCACAACTGAAAGCACATAACACTTCAATTGCATTCCTAGGGAGAACGACCTGGGAGCTAAATACTCTCGGTTTAGATTAGAAATTGTAAATTTTGATCGAGCATTACTTATTGATTGAGAACTATACTTGCAATGAGGTTATTTCTCCTTTACCGAGAAGGAATTCTTAACAGACGATTTTGCTTGCATCACACATGCAAAACCGTTCCCATACAACTGACTTATCCTCTGCAGGACAAATATCTTGGGACAAGGACAAACCAATTCCACCTCAACCCAACCAGCCCCGAGGAGTGATCAAATGCATTTCTGGAGGCTTCGCAGGAGGCGGAGCATCAAGCTCTGCCCTCAAGCGCACATACTGAGCTATGCTGGCTGTAGAAAATGAGATAATCACCCAACAATTCACGCCGACTTTACCTGAAATGACTTTCCAGCCATCTGACTACAATTCAACAGGGATTAAGCTAGATGACCCAGTTGTTATCTCCATCCAGCTGGGTGATCTAATTGTTCGAAAGGTGTTGCTTGACCCAGGAAACAGCGTTGACGTACTTTTCTATTCCACATTTCAGAAAATGAAGCTGAGCGACAACATACTCCAACCATCCACAGGAGACCTCGTCGGATTCTCAGGGAACGGGCACCCGTGTTAGGTTCAGTGTGGTTACAAACCACACTGGGTGAGAACCCCTTGTCTAAAACTTTAGATACTTAATACCTTGTTGTTGACTGCTTCAGCCCATACAATCAAATATTGGCCCGACCATTCTTAAATAAATTTGGTGCAATCATGTCTACAATTCATCTTTGTGTTAAGTTTCATGTGCAGGATAATCTTATTGCAACAATCCACAGTGACCATCGAGAGGCCCGACATTGTTGTAATATCAGCCTCAAATTGCAAAACAGGGTTGCAAACTCCCAAGTGAATGCCATCAAAATGATTGGCAAATAATTACCATTGGCCGAGTTAGACCCCCGTCCGAGTTTCAAGATTGGCCTATACCAAACGAGGAACTACAAAAAGTTTACTTTTGTAGGGACATTAATAAATGGTACTGAAAGGGAGAAACTTGTTGCATTCCTCCGAAAACATGCTAACCTTTTTGCATGGACACCAGCATACATGCCAAGGATCGACCCATTAGTCATATCCCATAAGCTGGCTATAAACCAGCCATCCGACCTATAGCTCAGAAAAAGAGAAACCTCGGGTTGGAAAAGAAGCAGGCATCCATGGAAGAGACTAAGAAGCTCATTGATGCAAATTTCATCTGGGAGCTCAGATTCACAACTTGGCTAGCCAACATTGTCATGGTAAAGAAAAATAACGGTAAATGGCACATGTGCATTAACTTCACTGAATTAAATAAAGCATGCCTTAAAGATGTATACCCTTTACCATCTACTGATGCTTTAGTTGATAACTCTTCTGCTTTCAGAATATTAAGTTTCATGGATGCATATCCTGGATACAACCAAATCTTAATGCATCCAATAGACCAAGAAAAAACTGCTTTTATAACAGAATTAGGTAACTATTGTTATAAAGTTATTCCATTTGGCCTTAAGAATGCAGGTGCCACATATCAGCGACTCATGGACAAGATGTTCGCCAAAGAGATCGGCAAAAATGTCAAAGTTTACATTGATGACATGGTCGCCAAAACTATGGTTGGCAAAACACATGTCGACGACCTTAAAGAAATCTTTGAGCAAATACGTACATACAAGATGCAGTTGAATCCAGAAAAGTGCGTGTTCATACCCTGGGTCGAGCTAGGCAATCCGAGTTGGACGAAGACAAGAATGACCTACTGATAAACCACTATTTCATGGTTTATCTTGTGCTCAATTGAGTGGTTTTTATCAACTCTTTACCCATTTATTCATACTAATCGCATGCTTTATGTCTTCCTTCCTGATTTTGTGCTATGATTGAAAACATGCTTCTTTGGCCTTTATATTGCTAATATTAATCCTCTCTTATCACCATTAGATGCCTTGATATGTGTGTTAAGTGATTTCAAAGATTACAGGACAGGAATGGCTCAGAGGATAGAAAGGAAGCATGCAAAAGTGGAAGGAATACAAGAAGTTGGAGAAACTGCTAAGCTGTCTAGCCTGACCTCTTCGCACTCAAATAGCTATAACTTTAGCTACAGAATTTCAAATGATGCGGTTTTAGTTGCGTTAGAAAGCTAACATCTGGGGCTTCGATTTGATATATAATTTGCCATAGCTGCCACGAAGTTAGGTGATGCGAACGCGTGAATGACACGCCTGCGTCGTATCTGCGAACTTCAATCCGTGCAGACACGTGGATGACGCCTCCGTGTCACTTGCCCGCGACCTGAACTTAACAGAAATTGTAGGGAGCAATTTCTGGGCTGTTTTTGACCCAGTTTTCAGTCCAGAACACACAGATTAGAGGCTATAAAGTGGGGGAATGCATCCATTCATAAGGAGAGTCTCCAATTAGTTAGTATTCATGAATTAGATGTAGTTTTGAGGGAGAGGTTCTCTCCTCTCTCTTTTAGGATTTAGATTTAGGATTTTATTCGCTTTCAGGATTATCTCTTTCTATCAGGTTCAACATTCCTTTTTATTTATCTTTTCAATTTAATTTATGAATTCTTCTATGTTACAGATTACTCTTTTGAATTAATGTTATTTGAGGTATTTCAGTTTACAATTGTTTCTTTTATTTATGTTACTGTTGCTTTCAATTTGAAGACATTTTTATTCCGGTAGATTTACTTTTTCCCTTTTTGGTCTTGGTTAAGAAATCAGTAACTCAGGAGTTATCAAACTCAAACATGATTGATAATTGTTATCTTTGCTAATTGAATTGAACTTCAATAATCCCAATCTTTCCTTAGGGATTAACTAGGATTTGATGATCTAACTAATTAGTCACTTGACTTTTCTTTACTTTAAGTAAAGACTAACTGAGTGGAATTAAGATTCAATTTTCATCATCATTGATAAGGATAACTAGGATAGGACTTCTAATTTCTCATACCTTGCCAAAAGTTTATTTTACAATTATTTATTTATTTTACAGTCATTTACTTATTTTAATTACAATTTAAATTACTTGTCCCTCATCTTAAAAACCCCAATTTACACTCTTCATAACCAATAAGAAGAACATACTTCCCTGCTGTTCCTTGAGAAGACGACCCGAGGTTTAAATACTTCGGTTATCAATTTATTTAGGGGTTTGTTACTTGTGACAACCAAAACGTTTGTAAGAAAGGTTGATTGCTTGGTTTAGTAACTATACTTGCAACGAGAGTTTACTATAACTTCTAAACCATCAATCTTCAGTTCTTTCAAAATGGCGCCGTTGCCGGGGAATTGCAAACGTGTGCCTTATTATTGGTTATTGTAAATATTTGCTTTTAAATTGATTTATTTTCGAAAAAAAAAATTCAGATTTTTATTTTAAAATTTTTATCTTATCTTATCTTATTTCAAAAATCAAATTTCAAAATTCAAATTTAAAAATTTTCAAAATTCAAATTTAAAAAATTTCAAATTTCAAATTTCTAGTTTCAAAATTCAAATTTCAAAAAAATTTAAAATTCAAATTTCAAAATTTAAATAACCTTTTTAATTTAAAATTTGTTTTTATTTTCGTTTTTAATTTTTATTCACTATTATGAGTTCTCACCCCTCTCGCTTTGAGTTTGGTTCCAATGTTGTGGCAAGGAATGAAAATTATAACAGGAACATCCATCAAGGTCAAAACAATCAGAGATGGAAGGAGCCACGAGGATCTGATCAACCCTTCCAGCAGCAACACCTTCCACAATACCACAGACAAAGACCATCCTACAATGCATGCCAAAACAATAGATATGGTGGACCCCATCATATACCTATGACCCACCTCCTCAACACAACTCTGAACCACCATACTCACAAGCCCCTTACCACCAAACACCACCATATAACCCTAATCCGTATCCACCACACCAACCACCTTATGAGCCATATGAACCATATATAGAACCACTCCAATTCCAACCCAATTACTCCCAAGAACCACCACCTCAATATTTGCCATCTCCATATCCATCAATCCAAGAGCACTATGATCCTACTTATGATAGCCGAGCGCAACAAGAATCAAGCGATCGTCTCATGGAAACATGTGCAAAACTTCAAGCAACCCTTCGCCAACTGGATCAAGCGATAAATCGATTACCTTCCCGACGTTCGGACACTCAAAGAACCCCCATGGCTTCATGTGGACAATCTAATGAAGAACATAGCATGAAGGAGACATCAGAAACTCCAGTGGACAATACGGAGCATGACTTTGTACTGGAACAAGTGGAGGAAGCTGTAATTATTGAAGAGGAAGAAGTGGTTGCAGACTTAGGAGATGCTGAACCTCCATGGGAAAGTCAGGTTATAGAACCTCCTTCTAAGGCGATTGAAATTGATGTTGAGGAGGGTGTACAACCTCCAAAGCATATCATAGTTGAAGACTTGGAAGAGGTTGGTCAGGAGATGGAGATTAAAGAAGAAGAGGCACAACCTCCCATGCCCTAGTAAGTAATGAAGAAGAGATTGAATTGGAAGAAAGCTACCAAGAGGAAGAGGTTGATATTGAGGAAGTTTGCAAAAAGGTGGAAGTTGTCAAAAAGCACAAGGGAGTGGAGCTTGAAATCACTTTGCCAAAGTTATTGGAGACCCCTCACCCTAAGTTGCCATCATCCTTCACAACATTCAAGTGGGTAAAATTCATATCCCTTAGCTTTCTAATTCCACTTGAATATGGGCTACTGGAGACAGATGGTCAACTTAGAGCTCTTTGCGGCATTAAGAGTAAGAGAAAAATGGTCAGTGGTAAGAGTTGTCCTGCAAGGTTCATTATGGTTGGAAGCTTTAAGTTTAAACACAAAGGTTGGTGTAAAGCTCAATTGAATGGGTCTAGGAAGCTGTTTGGTAGCTGCAGTGAGAATTCAAATTACTTATCACCCGGCTAGAAAAATACAGATCCCGACAAAAATGGGTGTAAAAGCAAGATTTGGGATCCTGAAATCTGCTCTGACATTTGTCATCCCGGGAGCCTAAGAATCTGTTTGAAGCTTCTTAAGGGCTTTACATGCCTAGTTTGGGACCCCGGAGGTTACTGGAGATACAAATATTGGTGGGGATTCCTGGATGAGTTCAAGCACAAGCCACCATAACAGGGAGCTCACCAAATGTCCAACTTAAGGACTTCAACTAAAAGTGCTAGGTGGGAGACAACCCACCATGGTATGATCGTTCCTTTTTCAGTTTTAATTCTAGTATATTTTGTTTGTTTTTAAGTTTTATTTTATTTCATTGGACCTGGAATCATGCATAACATTCATATTAGCATTGCATTCTGCATACTGCATTATTAAAAAAAAAAGAGAAGCACGCACGCGACGCGGTAGCGTCACTGACGCGTCCGCGTCGCCAGTGCATTGGAAAGAAAAAAAATCGAACAGAGAGTTACGCGATAGCGTGGCTGGAGGCGTGCCTTTGGCACAAATTGATCCACGCGACCGCGTCGCTGACGCGTCCGCGTCATGTGGGAACTTTGGCCTCCCACGCGACCGCGTCACCCACGCGGCCGCGTGACATGAAAATCGACGTGAAAAGGGTGCATAGCCGAAAGTTATGCTGGAGTGGTGCTGGATTGGTGCAGAACGCCCAGCCTTACCACGCAGACGCATGGCTACGCGTCCACGTCACATCCCTGTCATGACCACTCACGCGATCGCGTCGACCACGCGACTGCGTCACCCTGATATTTGGCAATAATGCATTTTGAACAGAGAGTTGTGCGAGCGCGAGGCTGCCCTCGCGCCAGTAGCACAAAATGCGTCACGTGTCCGCGGGACCGACGCGACCGCGTCAATTAATTTAAGCGCAAGTCGCGCGACCGCGTCCCCCACGCGTCTGCGTTGCTTGCGCCGCACAGCTTATCCAGATCAGCCAATTATCTTATCTTTTCTTCCCCAATCCTAATTTCTTCTATCTTTTCTTCTTTCTTCTTTCTTTCTTACTTTATTTCTTTCCCTTCTCATTCTTCTTATCTTTTATTTTATTTTATTTATTTGCATACTTTCATTCATTGCATTTTAATTTTGTATATTTTTATTTTCTTTTCTAAATTTATTATTTTACCAGTGGTGTTCAAATGTTCTTATTCAACTGTTATATCTTTTCTGGTATTATCTTAGTGCTTATGACTTGTTTTATTCTGATTGGGTAACATTATTTAAATCAATGCTAATATTTTATGATACTTGTCCTTCTCTTGCATTGATATGAACTTATACTATCTTGCATTACCCACATTTTCCTCTCCTTTGTTGCAAATTTTGCACCACTAGTATGCCATGTGCTTATATTGTTTTCTCACGTACATGTTGAAGCTTCCATGTAAATGAGACCCTTATCATTTGGCATTAACCCAACCATACTTCATTTATTTTCTTATCTTTATTATTGGGTTACCTTTCTTCCCTTTTTCTTTTAGGATGGCCACCAGGAAGCGAACCGGAAGACGTTTACATGGGGAGACAGACAAGTCCATCTGCAAAATCTTTGGAGAAAAGCGCCAGTTGGAATAGCCCGTCCATCTGCACATCTTAGCATGCACCGAGGACGGTGCAATCTTTAAGTGTGGGGAGGTCGATACTGACTTCCATGGGTTAGTCACTTCATATTTTAGCACCAATGTTTAATTTTTTTTGTTAAATTAGTTGTTGCATTTGCATATTTGTTTGATTTTATGCATCTAGTTACTACTTGGTTAAAGTAATAAAATTCTTTTAAGACCCTATCTTTGAAAAATTTCACTAATTTAAATTGAAAAAATTTTTGTGTTAAAACTTGTTTGAAGTTGTATTTGGAACATGATTTTTGAACCAAAGAACACACAACCTGTGAGATTTTGAGCTTATTTATATGGTTACATTATTTAACCATAAATTTTTATTCTTGTGTGTTTTCTTCACTATGATTGCAACCTTTGCTTTGTTCCATTATATATGTCCAATATTTAGTGTATTTACATGCTTGCATATGATTGAGGCCATTATTTGATTTTAGCTCACTTATCCCAAATAAACCTACCCTTTCAATTACCTTTGTTAGCCACTTTGAGCCTTTTAATCCCCATTTGTTCTATATTTTACCACATCACTAGCCTTAAGCGGAAAAACAAGTAATCACCCCAATTGAATCTTTGGTTAGCTTAAGATAGAGATTGTGCATCAACTAAGTGTGAGAAAATTGTGGGAACATGGGTTAGTAAGGGAATGTATCATGTTTCTAATTTATTTGAATATTGGGAATTTGGGAACCTACTCATGTAAAACCAGAAAAAAATTAAAAATCCATGTGCATTGATAAGTTATGTTTGCTTTTATGATTCAAAAAAAAAAAGAGAGAGAAATAAAAGAAAAATTTCAATAAATAAATAAGGGGACAAAATTACCCCAATGCTAAGTTAATAAAAAGATCAATGCACATGTGATAAAAGTAAAGAAATATAAAAAATTTGGTACATGAGTATGGGAATCATACAAAAGTGGGAATTATGGGTAGCTAGGCATGAATTTAAAAGTATATAGAGTATATGTATATTAGGTGAGAGCTTAGGCTAATTAAAGATTCATATTATAGCTCACTTGGCCATACATATATCCTCACCCTTACCTTAGCCCCATTACAACCTTGAAAAGACCTCATGATGTTTGCATTAGTATGCTAAATATTTGTTGATTGGTTAGATGAAGAACAAGGTTTAGAAGGCATGATTAGAGAAGAATAGAGTGATTAACCCTAGACACTTGAGAGATTAGAGTGATATACATTACCAGTAAGGGTTCAATGCTTGATTCTATGTTCCCTGCTTTCATGAGCTATCTTCTTACAAGTTTACTTGTCTTTTATTGTATAATTTGAATTAGTGAAATCTGATTCATGTTTGTCTTGGAGAACTTATTTATTTTTAACCAAGTAGGTAGAATCATTTTGCATGTAGTTGCATGCATATAGATAGGTTGCATTTCATACATTCTACTACTCCTCTTCACCTTTATAGCTTCTCTTGAGCTTAGCATGAGGACATGCTAATGTTTAAGTGTGGGGAGGTTGATAAACCACTATTTCATGGTTTATCTTGTGCTCAATTGAGTGGTTTTTATCAACTCTTTACCCATTTATTCATACTAATCGCATACTTTATGTCTTCCTTCCTGATTTTGTGCTATGATTGAAAACATGCTTCTTTGGCCTTTATATTGCTAATATTAATCCTCTCTTATCACCATTAGATGCCTTGATATGTGTGTTAAGTGATTTCAGAGATTACAGGGCAGGAATGGCTCAGAGGAAAGAAAAGAAGCATGCAAAAGTGGAAGGAATACAAGAAGTTGGAGAAACTGCTAAGCTGTCCAGCCTGACCTCTTCGCACTCAAACGGCTATAACTTTAGCAACAGAATTCCAAATGATGCGGTTCTAGTTGCGTTGGAAAGCTAACGTCCGGGCTTCGATTTGATATATAATTTGCCATAGCTGCCTCGAAGTTATGCGATGCGAACGCGTGAATGACGCGCCCGCGTCGCATCTGCGAACTTCAATCCACGCGGACGCGTGGATGACGCCTCCGCGTCACTTGCCCGCGACCTGAACGTAACAGAAATCGTGGGGAGCGATTTCTGGGCTGCTTTTGACCCATTTTTCAGCCCAGAACACACAGATTAGAGGCTATAAAGTGGAGGAATGCATCCATTTATAAGGAGAGTCTCCAATTAGTTAGTATTCATGAATTAGATGTAGTTTTGAGGGAGAGGTTCTCTCCTCTCTCTTTTAGGATTTAGATTTAGGATTTTATTCGCTTTCAGGATTATCTCTTTCTATCAGGTTCAACATTCCTTTTTATTTATCTTTTCAATTTAATTTATGAATTCTTCTATGTTACAGATTACTCTTTTGAATTAATGTTATTTGAGGTATTTCAGTTTACAATTGTTTCTTTTATTTATGTTACTGTTGCTTCCAATCTGAAGACATTTTTATTTTGGTAGATTTACTTTTTCTCTTTTTGGTCTTGGTTAAGAAATCAGTAACTCAGGAGTTATCAAACTCAAACATGATTGATAATTGTTATCTTTGCTAATTGAATTGAACTTCAATAATCCCAATCTTTCCTTAGGGATTAACTAGGATTTGAGGATCTAACTAATTAGTCACTTGACTTTTCTTTACTTTAAGTAAAGACTAACTGAGTGGAATTAAGATTCAATTTTTATCATCATTGATAAGGATAACTAGGATAGGACTTCTAATTTCTCATACCTTGCCAAAAGTTTATTTTACGGTTATTTATTTATTTTACAGTCATTTACTTATTTTAATTGCAATTTAAATTACTTGTTCCTCATCTTAAAAACCCCAATTTACACTCTTCATAACCAATAATAAGAACATACTTCCCTGCAGTTCCTTGAGAAGACGACCCGAGGTTTAAATACTTCAGTTATCAATTTATTTAGGGGTTTGTTACTTGTGACAACCAAAACATTTGTAAGAAAGGCTGATTGCTTGGTTTAGTAACTATACTTGCAACGAGAGTTTACTATAACTTCTAAACCATCAATCTTCAGTTCTTTCACCGGCCTCTTATAAGGTTGGCTCATCACCGAACTCTCCCCAAAGAGCTCGGCCAAATCGTTATAAGGGCCTAAGCAGGCCCAAAACAGAAGATCACAGCCCACCTGAAGGCGGATGGCCAAAAGATAAGTGGACTCACCCACAAAAGGATAAGATCAGATAACTAACTTATCTGAAGGGAAGTCACTCTACACTACTATAAATACACTGGAGCACCCAGGTATAACTTATACTCTGATTCTACACAAAAAGCCTACCTAAAGCCCATGCTAACTTAAGCATCGGAGTCTCTTGCAGGTACCACCACCCTCCGGTGACCCAGGATCAGCAGCATCTCCAGATTCCAGCAAATCGGATCCAATAGCTCCGATCACACTCGAAGATCTCATCCGAGATCGACCTTCAGTTTTAGGTAACCCTCGGAACAGTGTGCTTTCAGTGTCCAGGGCGGAAAGTTCCTTGGATTCATGCTCACCAGCCGAGGCATCAAAGCTAATCCAGAAAAATGCCGAGCTGTCTTGGAAATGCAAAGCCCTCAAACGATTAAAGAAATACAACAACTGACAGGGAGACTTGCTGCCTTATCTCATTTTTTACCATGTTTAGCTTCCAAATCTTTTCATTTCTTTCAGTCTTTAAGAAAAAGAAACAAATTTCAATGCGATGAACAATGTGAAGCTGCATTTTCAAATTTAAAAGATAATCTTTCAAAGCCACCTATTCTACAAAAACCCAAAGTTGGGGAACAACTTTACCTGTACTTATCTATCACTGATTGGGCAGTTAGTTCAGTTCTTGTTACAGAAAGAGAGAAAGTCCAACAACCTGTTTATTTTATGAGCAAGTCACTGCAAAACGTCGAGCTTTGGTATCCGACCATAGAAAAACTTGCACTTGCGTTGGTCTTCTCAGCCAAATGCCTCCGACCATATTTCCAGAGTCACACTATCAACGTCCGTACCAACCAACCACTCAGACAAGTACTTAGCAAACCAGAATTAGCTGGAAGGATGATCAAATGGTCAATTGAATTGTCAGAGTTTGATATCAAATACCAATCCCGAGGATCCATAAAATTATAGTATTTGGCGGACTTCATTGTCGAATTTACCATCCCAAACTCTAGCGATACAAACACGGAATGGACGCTATATGTTAATGGCGCTTCCAATCCTCAAGGATCCGGAGCAGGCATTCTTCTATAAGACCCAACAGGAATTGTTCTGGAGCACTCTCTCCGTTTCTCATTCAAGGCAAGCAACAATCAAGTCGAATATGAAGCACTAATGGCTGGCCTAAGGTTAGCCATTAATTTGAATATATCTGCAATAAAGGCCTTCTGTGACTCTCTTTTAGTTATTCAAGAAGTAAATCAATCTTTTCAAATTAAAGATTCTCTTTTAATAAAATACCTAGACATTGTCAAACAACTGACAAACTGCTTTTCAAAATTTGAAATTCATCACATCCCTAGATATCAGAATCACCGTGCCAATATTTTGTCAAAATTAGCTACTACACAATCACATACTGCTACACTCTTATAATCTATACTCCCTAGACCCAACATTCTTTCAATGAATATTTATCACATTTTTGACAAAAATGATTGGCGAAAGCCTTACATCCATTATCTGAAATATGGAGACATTCCACCTGAAATCATCGATCAGAAAAAATTCAAAAGACAAGCCTCTTTCTTCACATTACTAATCGATAACTTGTATAGGAGAGGATATACTCAACATCTTTTAAAATGTTTAAACAGATCGGAATGCGACCTTGCGTTAACCAAAGTCCATGAGGGTATATGAGGAACACGCACAGGAGAACGAAGCTTATCAAACAAGATACTCTGGGAAGGGTTCTACTGGCCGACACTATGGCAGGATTGCCGCCAAAAAGTGAAGAACTGCACCACTTGTCAGAAACATGGTCCGGTGATACACGTACCAGCCGAGCAGTTGCACCTTTCGGAGGGTAGTTGGCCTTTCTACCAATAGGGGATTGACATCTTCGGCCCTTTCCCAACTGCACCAATACAGGTAAAATTCTTAGTTGTGACCATTGATTATTTCTCCAAATAGATTGAGGCCCAACCATTGGCAAAAATCACATCAAGACAAAAGATCTCTTTTGTTTGGAAAAACATAATATGTAGATTTGAAATACCCCGTCATATTATTACTGATAATGGTCGCCAGTTTTCCGACCATAATTTCAATGATTTCTTGCAAAATCTTAAGATACAACAACATTTCTCATCAGTAGAGCATCTACAAACAAATGGGCTAGCTGAAGCAGCCAACAAGATCGTCCTGCAAGCTCTAAGGAAAAAACTAGACGAGGCTAAAAGCCTGTGGGCCGAACTCATTCCAGAGACCCTGTGGGGATACAACACAACTATACACTCTACCACCAAGGAAACACCATTTCGCCTAGTATATGGATCGGACGCAATGATACCATTAAAATCTCCCAATTGTCACTAAGGACACAAGTCACTGACCATGATAAGGCAAGACGGGCCGAGCTTGAGTTAGTAAAGGAAGTACGAGACATAGCCTACATTCGTCACCAAGCATTGCAACAAACTTTGGCCAGAAGACACAGTCAAAAAGTCCACTTCCAATCTTTTCAAACTGGAGATTTGGTGCCCCAAAAAACCGAGCAAGCCAGAAAGCCACCCTCTTACAGAAAGCTCGCAGCCACATGGGAAGGCTCGTACCGAGTACTTAAGATCCTCGACAAAGAAGCATATCAGCTCGAAACGTTAGATGGTACTAAAATGCCTAACTCTTGGAATATTTCCTCTTTAAAACAGTATTTAAGTTGAAAGACATGGATAGGCTTATACTCTTTTTTCTACTACGAGATTTTTTCTAAAAGGGTTTTGCTCGAAGAGGTTTTAACGAGGCTAGCCTACCTGCACCTTTGTACACAAAGGTAAAATATCCAATGAATAACATTTATCTTTTCTGAATTCCTTACTTTGAACTATGTTGATTTTTTAATTAATCATTGGCAACTTATATCACCACGTTAATGCATCGCCAAAGCTTACGACTACCAAAAGTCAGCACAATACCTATCCAATTATGATGAGTATTCCAATCCAAGTTGCATTGTAACCACATGCACACAAAAACAACTTATCAATAAAAGATGATCTCATCCGAACAATCAGACCCTTATTAATACAGGGACCGACCATGAATTTAGGCTCACTCAAAACCTAATTCATTTAAAACAAACTACCAATCTATCTGAAGAAAAACCATACTTTCAGATTGAACACAGCGAAAGATACAAAATCACTAGTATCTTCAAAGGATATTCACATACTTTCATAAAAATACAGAAAAGAAGGCAGTTCAAATACTAACTATTACAAATTTTAGCCAAAACAAATTTTTAAACAGGAGTCAAATATCAAAAGATCAGTCAGTCTTCCCAAAATAACATCAATCTGCAAGGTTATAATCCCCATCTTCCACTGCGTCCTCATCATCCACCAACAATCCATCTTTGACTATTTTGCTCGGATACATTACCGAAAAATCACCATCCGGAGCTAAAAATTTAGCCTGTGTCACAGCACGCTCAAAACCCTCGGCAAAAGCATCCAATATCTCTGTTTCTCGATTACTCTCCATAGTCTTCAGTTTCATAGTAACCTCAATCACTTGATTATTCGAATTAGATATATCACTCTCTCTCTTCTTCAGTAACTCAGCATCTTTTTCATGATCACTTTTTTCTACTTTCAATCCTCCTCCATATCAGCCAATCTCTTTTTCAAATCCACCACCACTATCACTTTCGACTCCAACTGCTCCTTTAAACTCATATCTTCATCATTTTTTAACATCTTCCTATGCCTTTTTTCCTGACTCCGACCTATACTTGCAAAACGAAATCCCAACACCTATAGGAAAACCGAGCCAATTAAAACCACACCAAAATAGTTTCCAAAAAAAAATTACCTGAAGGAATTGATCGACCCCAACATCACCGACCTCATCGATTAAAGACACATCAGATGTCGACTGTACAACCTCATCGACT